>NC_134843.1:76356460-76659490 GCF_965363235.1 Mytilus galloprovincialis
AACTTGGAAACAGTTGAGATCCCCACCCCTAAACATATTCATGTATGCGACAATATAACTAATAAAATGAAATACAGGGGGAGTCCCTTGGGTCACCCCACCATTCCTGATTGGGAACTTTGAAACAGTCAAGATCCCCACCCCTAAACCATATATATTAATGTATGGGACAATATAATAAATCAAATGAAATATAGGGGGAGGCCCTAGGGTCACTGTACACCCTCCTGTTTGAGAACTTGGAAACAGTTGAGATCCTCACCCCTTACATGTAACCATATATACCCATGTATGGGACTATATAAATATAAGGGGGGAGTCCCTGCGGTCACCCCCACCCCTCCTGTTTTAGAACTTTGAAACAGTTGAGATCCCCACCTCTAAATTAAATGAAATATAAGGGAAGTCCCTCCGATCACCCACCCCTCCTGTTTGAGAACTTGTAAACAGTCAAGATCCCCACCTTTAAATTAAAGTTAACCATATATATTCATGTATGGGACAAAAAAAACTAATCAAATGAAATATTCCTGTCTGATAACTTGGAAACAGATGAGATCCCCACCCCTCAACCATATATATTTATGTATTGGACAATATAAGTTATAACAAATCAAATGAAATAAAGGGGAAGTCACTCGGGTCACCCCACCCCTCCTGTTTGAAAACTTGATAACGGTCGAGATCCCCACCCCTAAACTATATATATTCATGTATGGGAAAAAATAAAAAATAAAATGAAATATAGTGGTAGTCCCTATGGTCACCCCACCCCCTTCTTGTGTATGTTTTGAGAGACTTTGTAATACCATTATGTTACAATTATTTCTTGTTTATTATAAAATTTTATTGATTGAAAAAAATTATTAGTTTAAAGAATTTACCTTAATTATATTTTGAATTATTTCTGGTCCTATAAAAATTTTCATTTTAAAATGGCTCATTTTGAAGAAAACTTCTTTCAAGCCCAAGAATGTTTTGACCAACTGTTTAATAATTACCTGTCATTTTATTCCAAACTTAGACATCATGGACTTGGGGTGAAGGTGGGGGTCATTTACATTTACTATGGGCAGGTCAGTTAGACCTCACCTTTGATCCCTGTAGTAGTAAACATTTGCCTGATTTGTGTCTCATAACTTTTGTACTGTAGAACACAAACTCAGTTTTCTTTCCAGGGAAGCAAGTCCATTCATACTTTTACAAGCTCCTACTAAAGTCAACTTGAACTACTAACAGTCAACTAATACCAACGTTAACTATCAACTACCGGTAGAAGAACTGAAATTATTGCAAACCTTTAACACTGCAGACTCGTGACCATGAAAAAAATAAACTTGAAATATGCCTTGCTTTTGAAAACCTTGATCATTGTTGATACAATATGAATTATTTGCCTTAATAATTAATTCATTAAATGAACATAAATGTACAATATATGAATGTTTAATGTTTGTTCTTTTAAATCTTAAAAAAAAAATTGAAGCAACATTGCCACAGTTTTCATAATTATGTTTGCCTTGATTTTTGGTTAACTGCCTACAGCGATTACAGTGCTTTGATTTTTTTTATACTCAACTTTTAGAAAGAGTGAGTCATATAGAAAGCCATTTATCTCTGTACTTCCCATTTTATTGTCTCATTCAATTTCCAACAAAGGGGTATTTATCTGGTGATAATGGCCTAATCTATTTGTATGTGAAACAAAGAGAGGGTAATTTGGCCGCAAATGCATAATTTATCTGTTTAAAACTACTGTTTATATATTATAAAGAAGAAGGCCTGATTACTTCATATCACATATACAGATGACTTTTAAAATATGTTCTTAAGTTTACATCTTTACATATATCTCTTGTTGTTGACCTTTTTTGCAGGGTTAAGTGTCTCCTTAAAAAAACTTTATAGTTATTTTATCACAAGGTTTTCTCACTTATCATGATTTCTTTCAGGACTCCTTTTTTGATCAACCTGCAAAACGTCCACATTCTTCAAAAAGTGACACTTCAACCAACATATCAGAAACAGCCAAACAGAAACGAGATAACAGAATTCCTACTGAACCATGGCAGGTAACAAGAAAACATTTGAATTTAACCAATGAGGAGGTGGCTAACATGGGAGATTCAAAAGATCATACAGAACAGTCAGATCTGAAAGTCAGAAAGAGGTTTGGAACACAGCCATGGATGAACACTAAATATATTACAAACAATTTTGAAAACCGACATCAGGCTCAACAAAAGATTTTGCAAGAGCAGCAAAAACAATTGAAAGAACAACAGAGAATTATAGAGGAATTGCAATTTGGTCAGAATCAAAATAAACTACACGAACAACTTGAAAAACAGCAAGCAATACTTGAACATTTAGCTAAAAATATAACACCAAGATCAGGGGAATCTTTTCCTAAACGACAGACATCTGCATCTGATGTTACTAAGCAGCTGTCGTCTGCAAAATCACAACCAATTAGTAAACAATCAAATATAAATCAGAACAATAGTGTTATTGTTAATAGTTTAAAGAATGAACAGACAAATACGAAGCAAAATCCTAAAACATCCAATGTTGCTATGGATACATCAAGAACATCTAGTACAGCTGTGACTGCAAGGACAGATAGTACAACCAGATCAAATACTAAGTACCTGCAGACGTTAAAAAGTAAGTCATGTACAACCAAATCTAATACTAAGTACCTGCAGACGTTAAAAAGTAAGTCATGTACAACCAAATCCAATACTAAGTACCTGCAGACGCTAAAAAGTAAGTCATCTACAACCAAATCCAATACTAAGTACCTGCAGACGTTAAAAAGTAAGTCATGTACAACCAAATCCTATACTAAGTACCTGCAGACGCTTAAAAGTAAGTCATGTACAACCAAATCCAATACTTAGTACCTGCAGATGTTAAAAAGTTAGTCATGTACAACCAAATCCAATACTAAGTACCTGCAGACATTAAAAAGTAAGTCATGTACAACCAAATCCAATACTTAGTACCTGCAGATGTTAAAAAGTTAGTCATGTACAACCAAATCCAATACTAAGTACCTGCAGACGTTAAAAAGTAAGTCATGTACAACCAAATCCAATACTAAGTACCTGCAGACATTAAAAAGTAAGTCATGTACAACCAAATCTAATACTAAGTACCTGCAGACGTTAAAAAGTAAGTCATGTACAACCAAATCCAATACTAAGTACCTGCAGACGTTAAAAAGTAAGTCATGTACAACCAAATCCAATACTAAGTACCTGCAGACGTTAAAAAGTAAGTCATGTACAACCAAATCCAATACTAAGTACCTGCAGACGTTAAAAAGTAAGTCATGTACAACCAAATCCAATACTAAGTACCTGCAGACGTTAAAAAGTAAGTCATGTACAACCAAATCCAATACTAAGTACCTGCAGACGTTACAAAGTTAGTCATGTACAACCAAATCCAATACTAAGTACCTGCAGACGTTAAAAAGTAAGTCATGTACAACCAAATCCAATACTAAGTACCTGCAGACGTTAAAAAGTAAGTCATGTACAACCAAATCCAATACTAAGTACCTGCAGACGTTAAAAAGTAAGTCATGTACAACCAAATCCAATACTAAGTACCTGCAGACGTTAAAAAGTAAGTCATGTACAACCAAATCCAATACTAAGTACCTGCAGACATTAAAAAGTAAGTCATAAACTATCTTTTTAAAATTTCATCCATATCCATTACAAATATACAAGTATTTATAAACAAGTATTTTGTCGATGTAAGACAAATTGTAAAAGCTCTATATTTTTTAAGTGGTTGGTTTTTTTTCAATTTTATTTTTTTCCTCTGATAATATAGATTTGTATGAATTTGAACAGTATCAATATTTATACCTACAAATACAATTCTTCAAATGGGAAAATATGATAATCTTCAAAATCAGAGCTTTATGTGTATCTTTCTTTGACTTGAATAAACTCCATACTTGTCTAACCTTTAACCAGTATTGCAAAGTGATAAAGTACATTGATGTCTTCCAAAGGGAGGTAAAGAGATACTTTAGGCTTTGTGATTATTGCTAGCATTAAATATTTCAATAAAACAATGGTAGAGTTCAAGTGAAATATGTATCAATTATTTATGACATTTTATATAGATATGGATGAACGTGCTGCTGAAAGAAACAGGTTAAAAGCTGAGAGGGATGAAAAAAGAAGACAGGCAGAAGATGAAAAATTAGTGAGGAAGTTGTAAATAAAATCATTTATAATAATCTTACCTTTCAGTTTAGTCAATGTGAATCGGTTACCAACTCTGGTATTGCTGGGCATATCCTACTGTATGGAACAAATTTTCTGCTATTTGAAAGTAAAAAATGCTATTTTTTACTCTTGAATTGTTATTTTTGAGATTGGCATCTCATATTCAAAAATTAAATAAGTTTGCTCTGCCACCTTACTGCATGATTAGTTTACACATATGCAATTGCTTTTACTATAATCAATAAACCAGAATACAATGGTAAACAAATAAAACTGAAGTCTTATTTGTACAATAAAAGACTGAATTATTTCATGTTCTTTAACCTATAACTAAATAACAAAAATATAGGTGTGAAACAAATGCTATAGTTATTAGGTTTGTAATTAGATAATGATAATATAATTTATTTTTATTTTGTGTAGTTTTCCTTTTTTATATTGAAAATTATCGCTAGAAACTAAGAGTGTATGTGCAGTTGTCGATGTTAACATAAACTAGGTTATAGGCATAATAGCGATAAACAGATTATCAATGGCCTTTCAAGTTCCTAGGATGTTTCTTGACCACATCTCATCTCTGACAAGGCTGGCTATTGTCTGTCAATGAGAATGTGGTTGGGAAACACCCTCTTGCTTGTTAAATTATTGTTATCTATAAATGCAACTACTAAACATATCAAATAATTAAGTAGTCCTCAAAAATTTCTTTAAAAAATTGAAATCCAAAGCCTACATTTAAAACATTCATCGTACACAAAGTTTTGACCATGTTTTTGTACTATAGTTAATTTTATCCTGATCATATTTAGATAAACTTAAACCAATAGAAATTTAAGAACTATATTTTATATATAATGTTTTGTGGAATTTAACGATTGGACTCCAAATAATGCAAAAAATATTTTCACATAAATTTATAGCTTAAATAGCAAAAAGTTGCTTTCATTACATCAGATCATTTAAATTTTAAATGAATTCTTTTAACAGAAACAATTAGAGGCAGAGGAAGAATTAAGGAGAAAGGAATTAGAGGAAGACAAACGTGCCAGAGCTGAGGCTTATAGAGAAAAGAAAAGATTAGATAAACAGGTAAGAAGAAATAAGGTTTTTATTGATGACAAGAGAACCTAGTACCAATTTAGGGACCATAGATTTATTCTTATAAGGAAGTTCAGAGCTTTTTTAGTAGGGTCTTCTCAGCAGTTTATGTGACAATAAATAAGGTGTTTATTGATGACAGATCACCTAGTACCATTTTATTATTTCACACATTTAATACTTTTCACTGAAAGTTCATGACTATATATCAGCTGCATCAGATAGAAATCAACCTAATTCCAATACATATTAATACATCTGTTAACTAAGGCCAGGGTTGATAGAATATCTTAAGCGAAGTCTGTAACTGAGTTGTTATAAGAATCCTACAAAACACACCACAATTCTGTTACTGATATGTTATAAGAATCCTACAAAACACACCACAATTCTGTAACTGAGTTGTTATAAGAATCCTACAAAACACTCCACAATTCTGTTACTGATTTGTTATAAGAATCCTACAAAACACACCACAATTCTGTTACTGATTTGTTATAAGAATCCTACAAAACACACCACAATTCTGTTACTGAGTTGTTATAAGAATCCTACAAAACACACCACAATTCTGTTACTGATTTGTTATAAGAATCCTACAAAACACACCACAATTCTGTTACTGATTTGTTATAAGAATCCTACAAAACACACCACAATTCTGTTACTGAGTTGTTATAAGAATCCTACAAAACACACCACAATTCTGTAACTGAGTTGTTATAAGAATCCTACAAAACACACCACAATTCTGTTACTGATTTGTTATAAGAATCCTACAAAACACACCACAATTCTGTTACTGAGTTGTTATAAGAATCCTACAAAACACACCACAATTCTGTTACTGATTTGTTATAAGAATCCTACAAAACACACCACAATTCTGTTACTGATTTGTTATAAGAATCCTACAAAACACACCACAATTCTGTTACTGATTTGTTATAAGAATCCTACAAAACACACCACAATTCTGTTACTGATTTGTTATAAGAATCCTACAAAACACACCACAATTCTGTTACTGATTTGTTATAAGAATCCTACAAAACACACCACAATTGAACTTTTATTTCATACTTAAATGTTCCAAAATCAATCAAAGTCTTTTTTACATATACATGTATAGGTGCACTTCCATAAGGTCGATTTCTATACGATATGGCTCATATACGGTTTTGGGAGTCTCTTTTATAAATCAAACTTCACTTTCTCTAGATGATGAGTCAATCTTGATGTCAACCTAAAATGATCACGCTTGCATTGAAGTGTAGATGAAATCACAAAATTTCCTCAAAATGGTTAAAAAAAAATAAACACCTGCAGGATTTAGCCTGTCTTTGTTTTCCTCTTTTAAGATATATTTTTGAGGGTTTAAGTGTTGGTTTATAATTCAATTAGGAATAAAGCTCTTTCAAAAGGTAGAACTGTCAAAACATGACTACGACATTGGCATTCTTTTTTACACAGAAAAACTTTGATAAACTAATTTACTCATAAACATACTTTTATTGTAATTTGTAGAAAGAAATGGAAAAGCAACAACGAGATGAAAAAGTCAAACTATTAAATGCGAAAGCAGATGAACATTATATTCGGTCTATAATGAAATATCGTGGACTTGTACCATTTAAAAAATTAGCTGACATGGCAAAGAAAAATGAATTTGTTGCTATAGCTCACCATAAGTCACTTATTAAAAGGTTTGTTGATATTTATTTCAAGTTTAATGTATCAATTTTTATACCACCGCAAAATTTGAAAAATTTTTCGTCGTATATTGCTATCACGTTGGCGTCGTCGTCGTCGTCGTCGTCCGAATACTTTTAGTTTTCGCACTCTAACTTTAGTAAAAGTGAATAGAAATCTATGAAATTTTAACACAAGGTTTATGACCACAAAAGGAAGGTTGGGATTGATTTTGGGAGTTTTGGTTTTAACATTTTAGGAATTAGGGGCCAAAAAGGGCCCAAATAAGCATTTTCTTGGTTTTTGCACTATAACTTTAGTTTAAGTTAATAGAATTCTATGAAATTTTGACACAAGGTTTATGACCACAAAAGAAAGGTTGGGATTGATTTTGGGAGTTTTGGTTCCAACAGTTTAGGAATTAGGGGCCAAAAAAGGGCCCAAATAAGCATTATTCTTGGTTTTCGCACAATAACTTTAGTTTAAGTAAATAGAAATCAATGAAATTTAAACACAATGTTTATGACCACAAAAGTAAGGTTGGTATTGATTTTGGGAGTTTATGTCCCAACAGTTTAGGAATTAGGGGCCAAAAAGGGACCCAAATAAGCATTTTTCTTGGTTTTCGCACCATAACTTTAGTATAAGTAAATAGAAATCTATGAAATTTAATCACAAGGTTTATGACCATAAAAGGAAGGTTGGTATTGATTTTGGGAGTTTTGGTCCCAACAGTTTAGGAATAAAGGGCCCAAAGGGTCCAAAATTAAACTTTGTTTGATTTCATCAAAAATTGAATAATTGGGGTTCTTTGATATGCTGAATCTAACTGTGTATGTAGATTCTTAATTTTTGGTCCCGTTTTCAAATTGGTCTACATTTAGGTCCAAAGGGTCCAAAATTAAACTTAGTTTGATTTTAACAAAAATTGAATCCTTGGGGTTCTTTGATATGCTGAATCTAAAAATGTACTTAGATTTTTTATTATTGGCCCAGTTTTCAAGTTGGTCCAAATCGGGGTCCAAAATTAAACTTTGTTTGATTTCATCAAAAATTGAATAATTGGGGTTCTTTGATATGCCAAATCTAACTGTGTATGTAGATTCTTAATTTTTGGTCCCGTTTTAAAATTGGTCTACATTAAAGTCCAAAGGGTCCAAAATTAAACTAAGTTTGATTTTAACAAAAATTGAATTCTTGGGCCTCTTTGATATGCTGAATCTAAACATGTACTTAGATTTTTGATTATGGGCCCAGTTTTCAAGTTGGTCCAAATCACGATCCAAAATTAATATATTAAGTATTGTGCAATAGCAAGAAATTTTCAATTGCACAGTATTCAGCAATAGCAAGAAATCTTCAATTGCACAGTATTGTGCAATAGCAAGAAATCTTCAATTGCACAGTATTGTGCAATAGCAAATATTTTCAATTGCACAGTATTGCACAATATCAAGAAATATCTAATTGTAAATATTGTGCAATAGCAAGAAATTCCAATTGGATTTCAATTGGAGTTATCTTTCTTTGTCCAGAATAGTAGTTGAATCAACTTAAATCATTGTTTTTATACAATATACAATGTATATTCACTTTTACTACCAACTGATAGATTAAAACAATCTTTACCATTCAGTAATAACAAGCCCTTTTTTTACATTTTAATATTTCATGATGTATTTAAATGAGTAGTTATTGTTGCAAACTTCATTAGAAATTTGAATTGAGATCAGTTTTGAAATAAGGGAAAGGGGGATGTGAAAAAAAAATTGGGGGGTCAATTTTTTTCATTTCAGATTTCATAAAAAGAAAATTTCTTCAAACATTTTTTTTGAGAGGATTAATATTCAACAGCATAGTGAATTGCTCAAAGGCAAAAAAATTTTTTTAAGTTCATTAGACCACATTCATTCTGTGTCAGAAACCTATGCTGTGTCAACTATTTAATCACAATCCAAATTTAGAGCTGAATCCGGCTTGAATGTTGTGTCCATACTTGCCCCAACCGTTCAGGGTTCAGCCTCTGCGGTCGTATTAAGCTGCGCCCTGCGGAGCATCTGGTTAAAATCTCAAATGTGTAATTATTCATGTCAATTATGTAATTAACATAAGATATTGAATTAAACAGACAAACAACTCCATTTTGACGATTTTGTAGAGTTACATTCCTTTGTATATGATTTAGCACTCTACTTTTCAGTAGTTATAGGACCTTTAACCTTTTTATATGTTCAATTTCATTATTGCTTTTGAATTATACATGTATCAGATGTATGGCCAATATCTATCTCTTATAGTTTATATACTGTGGATTCATTTATTTTCAGGAGAACCAATTTTTCTTGGATTTAGGAAAATTTGCATTGTCTTCATAAAACCTTATATAAAATTGTAATACGTTCAACATTTAATCTCATGGTTCACCTGTACCCACAAAATCCAAGTAAATTGGCATCCAAGGAATAATAATGAATTTATAGTAGTGTACTAGTGTATTATCATGTCATTTTTGTAGGAATTCATCCTTAGAACTCTTTTATGTTTTAATAAATAAATTTGGTGTTTTTACTGTCTTCTGATTGGTTAAAATTATAAGTTTTATTTTCAATGTTGTCAATTTTAATGGTGACACGCCCACTCTGATGTTGTGTTTTCATACGCCAATATGTGTGTGCATTGTTATTGTTAATATAGATAATATAAAAAGTTCTTTGAGCCTTATTTTTGATAGAAATTTATTTATAATGAATGGCAATAATTTATTTTGATTTTATTGAACCATAAAACTAATTTTTGACTCTTCACATTTTACATAATCAGCTTTGCGGATTATTCAATGTGAAGAGTCAAAAATTAGTTTTATGGTTCAATAAATTCAAAATAAATAATAGCCATTCATTAAATGACCAGATTCTTAAATAATAGTTCTTGGATAATCTGACATGAGACATTAGTTTCTTCCTCATATATGAATATTGTTTACCATTTGTAAAAATATTATGAAATAAGAACCCAATGATATTGTAAATCGCCAAACTAATTCCCCAAATATTATATTGACTGTTTCCTTCTACCTGGCAAAAAAGCGGGTAGGAATTTAAATAATATTACATGTACTGGTATTTTGAAAAAATATTTCACACAAAAGTTATGGGAAATATTCTTGACAATGTGTATTCAAAAATATTTGAGCTTGAACAATGCTTACAGGGATTAGTGTTACCAAAAAAGTATGGAGCTGAATTGTGCTTTACCAAAAATGTCCATATACTTTTTAAATGTAGGCTGAAAATATTTATTGGGTAAAGGAAAGAAACACAATTAAATTTATTTATTTGAATCATCTGACTTTCTTGTATAAAACTTATTTTGAATTAATTAGTTCCATGCATTAAATGACTCTAAAGAATACTGATTCTGCATTTTATTTTATATATTAAACATGGTTAAATGTTCATTATTATATATTTACAGACATGTGTTTAGTGCTTGGTTTGATTATGTACAGTATATCAAGGCTCAGAAAGAAAAACTGGCAGACAACATGTATAAATACTTAATTGTCAAACGCTCATTTAACAACTGGAGAAATGTGAGTTTTTATTAATATATGAAAATAAAATATAAAGGAGATGTGGTATGATTGTTAATAAGAAAACTATCGACTAAAGTTCAAAAATAGGCAACACTATGGCCCTTAACAATGAGAAAAATCCATACTGTATGGTTGGCTTTAAAAGACCCCAACATGAAAAATATGAAACTAATCAATTGAGAAAACTGACTGCCTAATTTATTTCAAAGAAATTTAAATATGACAAATGACAACCACTGACCTACCAGCTGCTGACTTGGGACAGGCATATAAAGAATGTGGTGGGGTTAGAAATGTTTGTGAGTGATCAAGCCTCCTCTAACCTGGGTAAGTGGTGTAACATCACAACATAAGAACAAACCTATAATAATCATTTCAAAGAGGCTTAACTAATGAGATGGAAACTAAGAAAAACATTAAAAAAAAAAAAGGTAATTAATGATAAAGTAATGATGTGGTCACGGACTTCATGTTTGATGTATTAACCGATCTGTCATCTAGTCAGTAGTGAAAAATATCAAAATTTGATGAGTTAATTTATTATTAAGAATTTTATAAATAGACGGAAGAAATTCAATCCTAGGAACTTGCTTCAAATAATTCAAATATAAACAGCAATAACTGTCCTTTCGTAGATTTAGATATACCAGTTTTTCATGGACAACTCATCACAAAAATTTTGACAAAGGGGGATAGACTATCCTTTTCCTTTTGTTAATTTTCCTTTTTTGGAAGATGATGTTTTTGTTGAACCATCTTACCTTGTTTTTATATCCCAAATGTTTTGGATTTCAACAATGTTTATATCAATGTGTTACTGGTCAATTATTAAGTCAAGGATTTCATTACCAAAAATTACTTTTTTTTTTATAAAGATTTGATTTTAAAGTTTGGCTGTATCTGTAAAAAAAATATTTCAATAGCACATCCAAGTTTTTAGTATGATGTTGTTTACCTAGCCCTGAAATTTAGTTATGATCCTATTAAACTTATTGATCCTTTAAATAAACTTATTCTAAAAGTTTCTTATCTTCATAGATATTTGAATATTGTTTTTATTAGCATAAATAATGATCGCTCCAGGTTAAATCTTTTGATCACAGTATTTTTAATGAAGTTGAAGTCCAATCAACTTGAATCTTAGTACACATGTTCTATATAATATGATCTTTCTAATTATAATGCCAAATTAGAGTTTTTAACCCAATTTCAAGGTCCACTGATCATAGAAAATGATAGTGCAAGTGGAACATTCTTATTTATCAATAGTGAAATATTATTGTTAAACACATGTATATTCATGGTCATACAAAATGCTAATACCTATATACTGTACGGCCTTCAATAATGAGCAAAGCCATACATATATTGTATATTCTCTGGTGTAAAGTTATCAATGGCAATCCAATCATACCAAATCTTCTTCTTTTTATGTTAAGCTTATTTGAAGTTGTATTTTTTCACTTGAACACCACTTTGAATGATGCATACTGTAAAACATTGTAAAAACCAAGTTAGTGACATAATTCTTATTTTACATCAAAAGGAAATGTATATACCAACAACATATCCTTCTTTAATTAAAAAAATTATGGATTTTATCATTTTAAGAGAAATTGAAGAAAGTTTTTCTTTGATTTGATATGTGTTTTCTATACAAAGGTTAACCAAGTTTGAAAAAAATCATTCAATTAAATTTCAGATTTTCGATTTGCAGTCATAGTTCAATGACGTGAAGTTGTTTAACAAAATTGGACTTAAATCAGCTATAAATGTATAGCAAGAAACAAACTGGTCAAAATTATATACAAGGTCAAAGTTATATACAAGGTCAAATACTTTTTGCATTAGTTTATTGAATGTTTAAATTAAATGCTTATATAACTACAGTTAACTCTCATTGTCTCGAACTCGGTTGACTCGAAATTTCGGATGAGTCAAAGTTTTCATGTGGTCCCGAACTTTATTCCATACAAAAGTATGTAATTCGACTCCTGATGAGTCGAAATTGGATGAGTCGAAATTTCGGTTGAGTCGAACTTAATTTACGGTCCCAAGGTTAACAAAAGCATTCAAAATTCATTTTTTATCTCGAACTAATACACATATGTCAAAACATGACCTCCGGGATTTAAATGGATTTAAGAGTTAATCTGACAATACACGTGTAGTTAAATTTCCGGTCACTGACCACTGTATTGATTTATGACATGCTATTTCCATGAGTGTTTACCTAATAAAATTGAGAATGGAAATGGGGAATGTGCCAAAGAGACAACAACCCAACCATTGAAAAAAACAACAGCAGAAGGTCACCAACAGGTCTTCAATGTAGCGAGAAATTCCCGCACCCGGAGGCGTCCTTCAGCTGGCCCCTTAACAAATATATACTAGTTCAGTGATAATGAACACCATACTAATTTCCAAATTGTACACAAGAAACTAAAATTAAAAAATACAAGACTAACAAAGGCTAGAGGCTCCTGACTTGGGACAGGCACAAAAATGCGGCGGGGTTAAACATGTTTGTGAGATCTCAACCCTCCCCCTATACCTCTAGCCAATGTAGAAAGTAAACGCATAACAATACGCACATTATATTTTATAGAATTTTGATAAATAATTAGGGATACATTGTTAATGTTCATGAAAAAGTATTTAAAATGTTTACAAAACAATTAATTTGTGATTTACAATAATAAGCTTGGGTGTGTA
Organism: Mytilus galloprovincialis; assembly: GCF_965363235.1. NCBI lineage: Eukaryota > Metazoa > Mollusca > Bivalvia > Mytilida > Mytilidae > Mytilus > Mytilus galloprovincialis. The sequence continues at coordinate 76,369,814 of NC_134843.1, forward strand.
TAAAGTGAGGATTATGGCTTCCGTTGATGATCACCTAAAAACTACTCAAACGGCGTCTTTGATCTTGTTATATATTTTCTTTTGAAAAGAAAGAGTGAGATAAAACAAAATGAATAGAAATCAAAATTTTCTTAAATCTTTTGTATCCGAGAATAAACAATTTTGTCAGCTATAACCGACCTGAATAATGAAACTATCGATTGGAAATTACTCTCTTGGAAAAGCCATAGGATTTTTTTTAATTGAAACAATTGAATAAGTAAAAATAATGTCATTATAATAATAAAAGACTGTGACATACAAATACATCGATCTGATGCTAGAATATCGATCCCCTTACCTTATTCACCCGGATTTATTTTGGCTTTACCAAGCCAAGCAAGAGTTGTGTCCCTTAGATTGTCGAACTTCAGGTGGTCGTTTGAGTTGAACTACGTGTATCTCGAAATAATTCTCTGGTCCGGCTGACTTCGACATAACGAGAGTCGACTGTATATGTTTAAAGATAGGGATTCCTTAAAAAAAAACTGTTGCTTGTTTAATTGATCAATACCCAAAATTTTTTTTCATATTCTTTGTATATTAACACAATTGAAATAATTGTTATGCTTTCTTGTTTTAATTCATTTATCACAGTTTCACCGTTTCAAAATCTAATGTATTCTGGATAATTTTTTCAGTGTACACCAAACTGTCTTGATTGGTTTAAAACGTTCTGAACAATCTTAATTAAGTCTCCCAAACAAAGTTTGGAGAAGTATTGTTTTTGGTCAGTTCTTATTATTTTTCTTCTTCTTCTTCTTCTTCTTCTTCTTCTTCTTCTTCTTCTTCTTCTTCTTCTTCTTCTTCTTCTTCTTCTTCTTCTTCTTCTTCTTCTTCTTCTTCTTCTTCTTCTTCTTCTTCTTCTTCTTCTTCTTCTTCTTCTTCTTCTTCTTCTTCTTCTTCTTCTTCTTCTTCTTCTTCTTCTTCTTCTTCTTCTTCTTCCTGTTCTGACACTTTAAAAAATGAACTTGTCCGCAGTGGTTCTCCTAAACAAATCAAATGAAAGAAAAGGGAAGTCCCTAGGAGTCATCCCACCCCTCTTGTTTGAGAACTTGTAAACAGTCGAGATCCCCACCCATAAACAATATAAATTCTTGTATGGGACGATAAAACAAATCAAACAAAATATAGGGGGAGTCTATAGGGTCACCCCACACCCTTCTGTTTGAAAACTTGTAAACAGTAGAGATCTCCACCTCTAAACCTTATATATTCTTGCATGGGATATTAAAACAAATCTAAAATAATATGGGACCGTGGGAATGACTAATTATGGGAACTTTGTTTGGGAGACTTCGTAACAGCATCCTGTTACAATTACTTCTTGTTCAATCTATGATGTAACATCATTTTGGTGCACACAAATTGAGATTACTCATAGTACTTTAGATTCTGAAAATGCAAATTGTTTCAAAGCAGTTGACTAGTGAGATACACTGTAAATTGTATTTTTGTCCATTGATATTTCAAAGTATATATTGTTATGTTTAATTTTGTCCATTTTATGCATATTTATTATCCTTTTATTCCCACAGTTTAAACATCATACAATAATACTGGAAGGCAGAGCTAGACGATATCATGAGAGAAATTTGAAAAATAAAATATTTTCTGTTTGGAGTGACTGGGCATGTCAAGAAGTTCTAGATTCTATAAATAAAGATCAGAAAGCAAGGGAATATTACATTTGGTAAGACATTGTTCAAGATGTATATATCTCTCATTAACAAAGAAAGAGACAATGCCTTAAATTTAAAATTCAATCAAGTCTTTGAATGCTAGAACCTAAACGTTTAGAAATGAATAGTGTGGTATCATGAAAATAAATTGAAGCCAGACATGATTTTAAATGTACATTAAGAACAAACTACAATATAATTGAAAAATAAAGTACTTGAACATGTAGCTTTATCTATTCAGAACACAATTGAAGCATTGTTATACGTTTGTTTAAGTGAGGTCATCACCTTTAACTATTGATGTTTATATTACATGGTTATTGACCTTGTTAGAGGGCAATACTACTTTTAAACTGGAGAGTGAGGGTAAAAGATTAAATTTGTTGGCAAAAAAGCAGCTATTATCTTTAGAACATAGTCTATGTTTATTATATTGCACCTTTTGTTTTAAGAAAAAAACAGCCTCTTTTTGGCTTGACATGAAAAAGTGATCAAATGAAAGCAGAGGGTCAGTAGAACACATGGGATGTTAGATCAAGGGTCAACTGTTGCGATGTGACTAAATTTGAATTTGAAACAGGAGTCATTTGCGCCAAATTACATGCTTAATTATTTTGCAAAAAACCTATGTATATCAGTCTTAAACAAAAACAAATGAAAAAACAATCAAAAAAGTTTCGACATATTTTTTATGTTAGTTAACAAAATGAAAACTTATTGATTGTTACTAAATGTAAAAGTACAATTGGGTAGTGTCATTAAGACTACTAGGGAAATATAGGAAATGATAAGATATTTCATTTTGTAATAGGATGCAATTGATTTTGGTGAAATTTAATTAAAATATTTCCGGATATACATATTCATTTAAGATAAATAAATCCACTTTCATTTTTCCTTACAATTTGTTTACCATCTGAGTGTTGTTTACCTCATATTTCTATTGTTTATAGTAAGGATATTTTCTGAAGTAAACTAAATTTCTGTATTCCTTCAGGAAATTGAAGCAGAAGTCTTTTGATGCCATAAGAACATTCCCAGAAGAAGAGAAAAAAGAAATTGAACGAGTAAGAAGAATATCAGAAATGAGACAAAAGGTGGCAGCACTGTTACCAGATTTTTCTGCATCATCTCTTAAGGAATCAAATGATCTTTTATAATAGAGTTATGATACATTTTAGTAATTATTTATATTATTCAATACATGCTTGATACATTTTTAATTTAAATATGCATTAGTAAAATCTAGCTACCTTACAGTTGATGTATTTCTTTATGCCTAATGGGTTGTTGTGTCCGTCACATTTAACTGTGTCATTATCCAAATCTCATCTTAATGGTGGGGGTTTGCATTGTATTGTTTATTAGGATAATCCAATCACAATGAAATGTAGAAACCTTAAATAGCATATTAGGATTTACATTTAAAGAACAGATTGTTCTGTGGCATTTTGGAATTTTGCCGTTAATAAGATGAAAAAATGAGTGTTTATTTATATATAGGAAGTGAGAAATTTTACAGTGCCATTGGTTTTCTTTTGTTCCAATGGCCCTGCAACAAGGCGATATGGGCATTAAGTGTTCCTCTTGAAAGTTTTATTTGAAAAGCCAACTTGCTAGAGGGCATTCATGTCTTCAGACACATTCATCTTTTATTCTTTGACCATATTTAACAGGGTGTCTTACTCTGAAATAGAGAAACAAAAAATATGGGGTATCCATCCATTGAGCATATATAACAGGGTGTCTTACTCTGAAATAGAGAAACAAAAAACAGGGGGTAACCATCCATTGACCATATATAACAGGGTGTCTTACTCTGAAATAGAGAAAAAAAAGGGGGTATCCATCCATTGAGCATATATAACAGGGTGTCTTACTCTGAAATAGAGAAAAAAAAAGGGGGTATCCATCCATTGAGCATATATAACAGGGTGTCTTACTCTGAAATAGAGAAAACAAAAGATATGGGGTATCAATCCATCATACAAAATTAGTACAAGCACAGCCAAAACTCTTTAAATACAGTTCTGGACTTGTCAAAAAGAAGATACTACAAAGAAGTACATATATAAAACATAATAATTCCTACACATAGGTGTGTAATTCAAACGATTTAGAATATGTTTTGGTAATTTGGGTATCAAAAGAAAGGTGAAGGACTAATGATCCTTGTAAGAACACCTTATGTTTTGCCTTTATAAGTGTTGAGATTATTTTTTTCAAGCACATGCTCATAGATTGATTTTGGATTTTGACAATCATCTGAAGCATCTGTTGGTCTCTGTCATGATACTATCCACAATTTTAACATAATTCAATTTGAGGTTATGATGGTACATGTACTAATGAGGCGTGGTAAATAACCAAAAAATTAAATAAGCATTTTACTGTCACAGAGAAGGTTTACAAAATAAAGGCAACAGTAGTATACCGCTGTTCAAACTCATAAATCCATGGACAAAAAACAAAAAGGGACGAAAGATTCCAAAGGGACAGTCAAACTCATAAATTGAAAATAAACTGACAACGCCATGGCTAAAAATGAAAAAGACAAACAATAGTACACATGACACAACATAGAAAACTAAAGAATAAGCAACACGAACCCCACCAAAAACTAGGGGTGATCTCAGGTGCTCCGGAAGGGTAAGCAGATCCTGCTCCACATGTGGCACCTGTCTAGTCGCCTCATCAAAATAATATATAAAATATGTTTATCAATATTTACAGAAACATTCCAATTGCATAAATTTCTATCTGTGCAAATTCTAAGTCCTTTCTTCAGTATTGATGACTCTTGTTTTGGTAGTTTTTCACCACAACAAAATTACTACGACGTAAAATCAGTTGTCCTTTTTATCAGATCAAGGTCACATGTACATGTATAAGATAGTCATTGATACGTTATTACCTAATAGCTTTTCTTCTTGAAGTTTGGTGTATTGCTCTCTATCACCCTACACCCTCCCCCACGACTGATGAACCCTCATGGGGAATCAATGTTGTTTAACACCCCATTGTAGTCTCACACCAAAGGATTTGTCATTGTAAGGTTTAAACCTCCAACTATAAAGACACAGATATGAACTATTTTGTTAAATAAGAATACATAATTGATTACTTTTACAAATTATTACTTGGATTTAGAGCTGTTTCATTGGCACTCATACCACATCTTCTTATATCTATATAAGATTTGAATATGGACCAGTTCTTAAGATACATACTTTCAACCTCTTCAATAGGATGTTGTTTATCACAAAACAATAGAGCTTAATCATACATTTGTAATTTTAAGAAACAAGTTCAATAAAAGTATTGTACAGTATTTCAAAACATTAATGTATTAGTTAGTGATTAGGTCTAGTTTGTGGGGTACCACAAGTTGTAGGTCAATCATATTTGGTATGCAGTTGTCAAAGCACTGGTACATCTCATTTTCATGGACATTGTTTGGCTCTGCTCCCTTCGTCATGGTCTAATGATTTTGAAAATTTTGCTTAGTTAACATGATTTAGTTTGTGATTATGTCAGTTCAAGAGGAATCATTAGTGGTAGGCCAGAGTTAATTGGTATTCAGTTGTATAAGCTTTAGCACATCTCATTTCCATGTAGAATGTCCCTCAGTCATGGTCTATTGATTTTGAAACTTTTGCTTAGTTTACATGTATTAGTTTGTGATTAGACCAGTTTAAGATGAACTGCTAATGTTAAGTCAATGATATTTGGTATGCAAATTTATTGACATTTGTAAACATCGTTTCCATGGAAAGTATATAGCTCCTCCCCCTCTTCATGGTTCATTGACTTTGAAACTTTTCCATAGTTAACAAGTTCAATGTTTGTGCTGAGGTTTGTTTAAAAGGAACGACTTTGAATATTTGCCTAACTTATGTAACATGTTAAAGTATTGCTATTTTAATTTAACATTTGCATAATCAAAATTACAAAAAAAGCGAGACATATCCCTGTGATCACAGTTTAGTCTGTTCCTATTTCCTTTTCAGACATTTCCACACACAAAGTGCGTATTCTTTATTATCCTGATGTATCCTGGTACGCATAACTTGACAATTAATATAAAAAGCTAAAGAAAAGTAAAAAGATTTACATCAGCTATTATGAAGTGGTTTTCATTGTTATTTAGTTAAAAAAAAAGTTGGTGACGTTGGTATATCAAAAACATGTCACTACCGTATAAACTGTAATAATATTTATTCAGACATGTTTTCAACCAATCTGCAGCCAGTATTGATTGGGCATATATCATCATTAAGAATGAGTAGATAGTGTTAATATTTAAGTTATTAAAAAAGAATTTAAGAATATTTGTATTCATCTGATGAGTTAAGTAAGCCTTTTCAACTGATTCTTATATTTTTTTCTTATGTTGTCTGATACAGCATGGTCCCAGTTAATAGTAGGGCTCATAAACATTTTTACCCCGCCGCATTCTTTATGTTTCTGTTCCCAGTCAGGAGCCTGATGTTCAGTGGTTATCGTTGGTTCATGCCCGTCATATTTTTTTTCCAAAATTATTTTGTTCTGAATAACACCGTTTTCTTCTCCATTGAGTTGTTTTATATTTTTTTATGTCAGGGTCTTATTTTGTCGACCATATGGTATGGTTTTTTTCATTGTTGAAGGCCAAACAGTCGTTTTTTATGGCTTGCTTGCAGTTAATTTTTTACTATGGTGGATAGTTGTCTCATTGACAGTCGTTTTTAATGGCTTGCTTTCAGTTAATTTGAACTATGGTGGATAGTTGTCTCATTGGCAAATCATATAAAATGTAAAACTGTACATGAATTACTTTTTATTGTGATAGGAGGAGCCTTGATGGCCAAATGGTTTACAATTGCAAGTTTTCTTCTGAGGTTCTCTCCGGGCACTCGGGGTTCTTTCACCAAATTATAAATGTCCAACTCCATACAGCCAAGAGTGTCCAAAGTGGGGTTATTCACCAACAATCAATCAATATTGTGACAGCATATAACACTTTCATATAAGTATAGCATAAAATTTCCATTAACTGCTACATTATCTTTATAACTTGAGAAATTCAGGATGATTCAGGTTTATAACTGCATAAAAACATGATACAACACGTACTTCCTTTACAGGAAAACTATTAACTATAATACGTTATTCAAATGAGACCGAGTTTTTAAAAAATAAATAGCATCGAAAAAAGTAAGGGCTAAACCCTCCTGAATTTATTTCATATCTGGGTCATTTATAAGTCCCAATCTCTACTTTATTTCACAGAATAAAAGCTAATTGTAAGAACTTAAAGTTTTGAACAACACGATGTCGTGTTTCTGAGCATTCAATAAACGGAATAAGGACGTTCCTATATTATTCAATATATTTTATACAAATGATTTCCTTCGATGAAAAATTAAACAGAAATATGCAAACTTTTGATATTTTATCATTTTTGTCTTCAGAAGGCTAAATGGGTTTCGTTAATTTCCTTTAGATTTCTTCAAAATATTTATGCAAGTATATTTTAGATTTATTCTAATTCCGGTATATTTCAACAACTTTATCATTTTGATCCTGTAAGTGAAACACGCACAGGGGAAATCGGTCCTACATCTTAATTAAAAGTCAATGTGTAGTACGATAAGGACTGATATTATTTGCAATTCTATAATAACTGAATGACTGTGCAAATTTCATGACGACAGCCATTTTTTCCCTTTCCATAAAAACGATACTGCCAAATTACCCTACATCCTTACAAGACCAGATCTCACTTAAGATTAGTAACAGGTAATGTTTTGTGAATTTGCCTTATATAATTATGCAGTAGTCTACATAGTTTTGTTTAATTACCTATTCACGTTTTATCTTTTCTATTAGTTGAATGAAATGAATGTTCTGGTTTGATGTCTGTACGTAAATCCACCCGTACGTCCTAAAGTTGGTTTCCGTTCTCAAACTTTAGTTTGCTTCAACTAAATGCCATGAGACTTATACAAAATGCTTCTTACCACAAAACACACATCATGTTTGAATTTTGGTGGTGTCACGTTAATCGTTTTAGAGTTATGACCCTTTTCAAATGAAAAATTGCTGATTTTTTTGTCGTTTCCGTTCTCTAACTTTAGTTGTCTTAACCAATTTTATGTAGATTATACACAATGCTTATTACCACAAAACACTGATCAAGTGGTGTTTTGGTGGTGTCACTTCTACCATTCTATGGTTACCACCCTTTATAAAGTGAAAAAAAAAGTGTTGAATTGTAAGACAGTTCTCCACTGTAAATTTAGTTTGCCTCAACCAAATGTTATGAAACTTATACACAATGCTTGTTACCACAAAACGCAGATCAAGATGACATTTTGGTGGTATCACCTTAACTGTTCTAGAGTTATGCCCCTTTACAAATGAACAATGCTGAATTTTTGTTTCCGTTCTCTCTTAAGTTTGCCCGAACCAAATATCATGAATACGTATTACCACAAAACGTCGATCAAGTACTAATTTGGGTAGCGTCACTTTTAATATTCTTCAGTTTTGTCCCTTTATAAATTTATATGATATGCAAGCTGGGATATCATCTGTGTCCCATGGACACATTCTCCATATATTTCTGTTTGAACAGCTACTTTCTTTGTCTATGAGCTGTCTAGGGCGAAGGTGTGGTGTCAAGTACTCACAAGTCCAAATAAACTGCACTATATACAAAATCGAATGTGTGTGTCCGGTGTACAAAATAATAATAGAAATATTTGGATGGACTCCAAACTGTGATGTGTAATTGCTTTTCCTCATTTTACTCGTATGATGCGATTTAAAGTACTGTACTACCATTTACCGAAAAGACTTAACAGTAATCTATGATAAAATGTCCTTTCTATCCAATCGTAGTCGTATGTACGTGTATCAGATAGTCAATTTCTGACATGTTAATTCCTGGTCGCTGTAAGGTTGAAATGCCCAACTATAAAGACAAAGTTATGTTCTAGTTCGTAAAACAGAAAAAAGATATGAAAATATGGACAAGTTCATAAGATATATACTGTCAACCTCTTGAATATGATGTTCTCTATCGCAAGACAATAAGGCTGAATCGTATATGTAAGTTTAAGAAACAAGTCAAATTAATGAACTGTACATTATTTCCAATCAGTGTTTAGCAAATAACTTTTCTCGTGTGATCATTTTAAAAAAAACCAGTAGGGTAAACTTCATCTTGATCTAACACTTGAAAAAGACGGTGATCAATAAAACTTCTTGGACATTCAAAGTTAGATTTATTAAAGCAATTGTTTTGTAATTTTGTAAGATTTTAATCATTCTGACTCTGTCACAACACAATCTGTTCCTACTTCTTTTAAGTCATTTGTTCACAAAGTACATAACATTTCTTATCTTATATTACCTAGAATAATCCTGGTACTCATAAGTACATATAACTTGACAATTGTAAAATAAAGAAAGATAAAGAAAAGTAAAAAGATGTTCGTCAGTGTTTTCATTGCTATTTAATTTTAAAGAGTTGGTGACCTTGGTCTGCCAAAAATATGTTACTGCCGTTTATACTGAACTTATTTTTATTCAGACATGTGTTTAACCACTGACATACAGTTTTCTGGTAGTGATGATAGGAAATATTTCATCACAATATTTGTTCAGTTGAAAATGTATTCAGGGTGTAAATACTTTGGATATTAAAAGATATGTTCTATCTTTTTATTGTGACAGGAGGGACCTCAATGGCCGAGTGGCAGTGATTCCATGTTTCCTCTATAGTTCTGAACGAGCACTCACCAATAACAACTGTCCATCTCTATCTAGCCAAAAGTGGTATTCACAATCATCAATCAATCGATATTGTGACAGAATAAGATTATTTTAACGTTTTTGTTTTACTCTTCAAAAATTAGGTTCAGACATGAATGCATCCCCAAACCCAACCACAATAAATTCTGGGACTTTATAAAAGTCATTGATCGACTGAGAGAAAACCAATCTGAGTTACAAACTAAAACAGAGGGAAACACATCAACTATATGATAAAAACAACGAAACAACAGAAACGCTGAAGTTCAACAAAAAACAAACGACACTGCAACATATATATGAATGTGACTTACCGAAGTAGAATATTTACCGGATTTGTTATCACATAAGCAACACGACAGATGCCATATGTGGAGCAGGATCTGCTTACCCTTCTGGAGCACCTGAGATCTCCCCTAGTTTGTTGGTGGGGTTCGTGTTGTTTATTCTTTAGTTTTCTATGTTGTGTCATGTGTGCTGTTGTTTGTTTGTCTTTTTCATTTTTAGCCATGGCGTTGTCAGTTTGTTTTAGATTTATGAGTTTGACTGTCCCTTTGGTATCTTTCGTCCCTCTCTTATATTTAGAAACGAAATTTTGAATAACAACTGCAATAGTCCAGACTTAGTACACACATTTTAAGATATAAATGTGGGTTTAACCTGGAAATTGCATTAATAAGTGCCCACCTTATTTTTCGAATTTATAAAGGGGACAAGTTTCATGAGTTTTCTGTAATTAGTTAACGTCAGTTTGATCATGTAAATCTTTTATATTCATTTGATAAAATTTACTGTTTGCAATAGCATAAATTGTTCTATATAATAAGGATGTTCTTATCACAAGCAAAAAACCCTAGCCGTATTTGGCACAACCTTTTTCAACTTTTGATCCTCAGAGCTGTACAACTTTGTCCCCCTTTTTTGACTTTCGAACTTTTATATCTGGGCGTCACTGGTAAGTCTTGTTTGGACGAGGCGCGTTTTTGACGTAGTGAATTTTAAACCTGATGCCTTTTGTTATCTATTATTCATGTGTTTCTATGCCTAATACGTTCTGCTATTTATTTGTATTGTAGTCCTGTATTATTATGTTGTCATTTTAATGTTATATTTAACAATGCCATCAAAGTGCGAGGTTTGGCATGCCACAAAATCAGGTTCAACCCACCATTTTTTTCTTTAAAAATGTCCTGTACCAAGTCAGGAAAATGGCCATTGTTATATCATAGTTCGTTTCTGTGTGTGTAACATTTTTACGTTGTGTTTCCGTTGTGTCGTTTGTTTTCTCCTATTTTTGAGTGTGAATTCACATTACTATAAGACGTGTCACGGTACTTTTCTATCCCAAATTCATGTATTTGGTTTTGATGTTATATTTGTTATTCTCATCGGATGTTGTCTAATGCTTAGTCCGTTGCTGTGTGTGTTACATTTTAATGTTGTGTCGTTCTCCTCTAATATTTAATGCGTTTCCCTCAGTTTTAGTTTGTTACCCCGATTTTGTTTTTTGTCCATAGATTTATGAGTTTTGAACAGCGGTATACTACTGTTGCCTTTATTTAGCAGTTCAGTTTCTGATTTAAACATAGGTTTGTTAAAAAAAAAAAGCAAAATCACAATGATATTTGTTGGATTTATACAACCGAAGTCCTTAATTCAACAGATTTGAATAAGATTAAATATTTAAAACTTTCTTGCTGAAAAAACATCAAATGAAAATCAACCAGATAGACCAATTTGTAATATAAATGGATGCTTTCAGCTTTATAATATCAAGACAGATTATTCAAATAGATCATGCAAGGATTTTTCTGAATGCTTTTGCTATTTTCATTCTTTCAAAATTGCTCTATAAACAACTGCTTTGATTGTTATTTATTTCATCACTAGCTCTGGTGAGGGAACCCCTGACTATGTAACTAGTGTTAGGGATAAGCCGCTGGAATAGGTAACCTTATCCAATCTTAATTATATACGGTAAGGTTTAGAAATTAAGATGAAATATATAATCTACATGTAGGTGCTGACCAAATTCAAAGCATCTGAAACTAATAAGATTAAGAAATTTTTCCCAGATTCAATTAAAATCAGGGTCATAAATTTATAAGAAAATAAAAAACCTCATAAACCTTGAATAACATAATGATATATAGGAATTGTTTTTCAGATTCAAGTGCCTCTGTGAAAAGAAAAAAGTAAAATAACAAAAATACCGAGCTGCAAGGAAAAAACCAAAAACGGAAAGTCCCTATTCAAATAGAAAAATTAAAAACTCAAACACATCAAACGAATAAATACAGCTGTCATATTCCTGAAAATACAGGCAGTTGAACAAAATTGTTAAGCCATCAAATTGGGCCAACGTTTGACCTGTGTATTGCATACAACCGTACACCGTTGGGCCATTTTGCACTTAAACTTTCGACCAACATTTAAAAACAACGTTGGTCAAATAATGTACCAACTTACAGAGTCTTGGTGTTGCCTAAAATTTCCAGTAGCTGCTACATTATACTATCATGTTTACTTTTGCATATTAAGATGATAAAAATGTACTTCCTCTACATGAAAACTAACAACTATAATACATTGTAACAGTTAAGATTTTTAAACAATAAATTTGAGAATAAAAATGAAGACTCAAATGATAAAGTTGTTGAAATATACCAGAATTCGAGTATGAGTCTGAAAGGTACTGAATTATATATATTTCGAGGAACTCTGTCAGTAAGTTTAAGAAACCGGTTAAAATGAAGAGGAATGGTTTAATCCCCCACGAATTTATTAAATGTGGGGGACATTTTATGTATCAATCTCTACTTTAATTCACAGTATAAAAACTAATTGTAAGACATGTTTTGAATAACATAATAACGTGTTTCTAAGCCTCCATCCAAATTTAACGGATTTGTCACATATTCTTAGTATTACCTCTAAATCAGAATAAGGACATTTGGTGAAACCGAACGAATGCAACACAAATCACCTTAACATCGTTGGCGACCTCGGTAAGGACCTAAATATCAGCACCAGTTCAATTATTGATTGTAATGAGTGTCGTAACATTATCCACGACTCCGTAATTACTGCTCAAACTAAACAATCTTACAAGATATCTTAAGATATTTTTTTTATTCATGATGATATATTGGCTCTCAATAATGCCGACTTCAGAATGTACACTGACGAGATTTAACATGCTGAATTGACTTTAAATGTAGCTAATACTAACAATCAAAACCTTTCCTGGATCGTGATATCTATATCTTCAATGGGAAGCTTTATACCAAAGTTTATGATAAAAGATGTGATTTTTCATCATCTATTGTTGATTATCCATTTTTAGATGGTGGTATACCCTTGTTACCATCTTATAGTGTTTATAACTTTATATATCTCAACTTGCTCGATTCGCTCGTGTATGTTGCAACGGATTTGAATTCACGAAACAAATCTCTGTACTACTGTATAGCACCAGGGTTTTCGATATCATAAACTAAGGACATCATTCGTAAATATAAATCAACATGCAGACATCTTATACGTCAGGTATTTCACATCCAATCCTTTATGGTAATATTGTTTACAAAGAACACAAATGTCGACATTCACACCAAAAGCTAATTCAACTTTTAAATAAAGTCACTTGTACAGAAGGGATAAAGTTACAATTTGTTGGCAGGTCATTACAGATGGCAAAATTTGGTATTGATATTGATTCACTCATATGGTCTTTGCATCAGAAATAAACATATCTTTTCTAAAACCAATTATTTTCATAAGATGAAGACATCATCTTTTAATCAGTTTAATGGATGTCTGGAGTTGGTATGTCAGTAACGGCTACAAGTCCTTTGTTAATTTTTGTAATATTTTGCTTAGTTTCTATTGTTGTCTATTTTTACATCGCACTCGGACTTCTGAGTTTTACTGTGCGTATTGATGTGTGTTGGTTTATTCTATATTGGCTAGAGGTATAGGGGCAGTGGCGGATCCAGGGGGAGGGTTTCCGGGGGTTGGAACCCCCCTTTTTTGGCCGATCAATGCATTTGAATGGGAGCATATAGTTAGAACCGCCCCCCCCCTTTACTCTGGGTTGGGAACCCCCCTTTTTAAAATGTCTGGATCCGCCACTGAGGGGGATGGTTGAGATCTCACAAAACATGTTTTCCCCTCCGCGTTTTGTGCCTTTCCGGAGCCTCAGGTCTTTGTTAGTCTTGTATGGTTTTAAGTTTTAGTTCACGTATATGTATTAGAGTTTACTATAACGTCCATTCTTTTGAATTAGTATACATTTTTGTTTAGGGGCCATCTGAAGCCCACCTCCAGGTGCGGTATTTTCTTGCTGTGTTGAAGACCCATTATTGGCCTTCGATTGTTTTCCCCTCTTTGGTCGGGTTGTTTTCTCTTTTATACATTCCCCATTTCCATTCTCAATTTTATTTCACAGTGTTTGTTTTACTATTCATGCCATTCATGAGTGTTTTATCTTTTCTATACATTGTAGGAAATGAATTTTCTGGTTTATTATTTTTCTGTTCGTTTTAAACAACTCCTTTTCTTTTTCCATGAGTTGACTGTTGGTGGGTGGGGAGGGGGTATTTAGTACTCACAAATTTAAATTAACTGCACCAGATATAGATTAGAATGTAAGTGCTTGTTGTATAGTAAGGAAATATTTCAATGTTCTCCAAACGATACTGTTTTATTGCTTTTCCTCGTATCTTATTTTACTCGTATGACGTTATACAAAATGCCTATGGAAAGATAAAACGTTCATTACTGATGAAATATCCTTTCTATCTGATCAAGGTCATAGGTACATGTACCAGATAGTCATTTTTGACATATTATTTCGTATCGCTTTTCTTCTTTCTGATGTCTGATATACAAGCTCTTTTATCATTCACCGACTGTTGACTGATCCTTTATTATCAATGTTGTTTAACACCCCATGGTAGTCTCCCAGCAAAGGATTTGTCACTGTAAAGTTTGAATGTACAACAATATATAACTATAAAGACAAAGTTATTAACTAATTTGTTAGGTAACAATGCATCTATAAGATATCAATATGGACAAGTCCTTGCGATGTATACTTTCAACCTATAGAACAGTATGTTCTCTATCACAAGACAATACAACTGACTAATCTATTTGTAAGGTAAAGAACAATTTCAAATTAATATCATAATAAAAATATTATTATTTAGGTAAAGGCAATACAAATACATAATATGTTTTAAAAAAATCGCTAAAAAACTCTTAAAATATAGCAATGGTTGCGAGTTTATGATTGTGAATGTAATGTACAACCTTCCTAACATGGTTTGTAATTTGGTTTAAGCAAATTATTTTTCTCACATTGAAAATATAGTCAGTTGGAAAAACAGCAGTAGAGAAAATTCATCTAACGAGACTACATTATAAACACAAAAAAAACTTGATATTATGACCAATAAGTACTAGAAGGAATACATTGATAATATTGCAGCCTAAAATTTTCAGTAGCTGCTACATTATCATATTACCCTGAGAAATTCAAGGTGATTCCAGTTTACTCTTTGTTATAAAAACATGATACAAAACGTAGTCTGATAAGGGTGTAAGGCTATTTCTTATTCTATATTTACTGAATGACTGTGCAAATTTCATGTACTTTTCCGTAAAAACGATAATACCAAATTACCTTTACATCCTTGACAAGATCTCAGTAATAGTAACTGATAATGTCTTGTGAATTATACTTACTTGTTGACATATTTGTTTGTATTAAAGTGATTAAGTTTATAACACAATATTGACTACTATACCCTATTTTTTACATTTTTACCGTTGTCTGTTTGTTTTGTTCAAGCATCGTTGTCAATGTAATAGATTTTTATGCGACTGTCATACGAGTGACGAGTTAAGCTAGCTATCAAACCAGGTTTAATCCACAGTTTTCTACATACGAAAATACCTGTACCAAGACAGGAATATGACTGCTGTTATCCATTCGTTCGATGTGTTTGCGCTCTTTATTTTACCATTTGCTTAGGGACTTTCCGTTTAGTGTTTCTCGGATTTTTTTTTTTTGTTCTTTTACTTTTTTCTATAATATAAGCTTAATGAGATGAATTTTTTGGTTTGATTTTTTTCTGTTCGTTTTAAACGCCTCCTTTTCGGTTCCATAATTTGAATGGTGGGAGAGGGGGGGGGGGTGTTAACTGTTAAGTAGTAACAAACTTATATTAACTGCATCACGTAGTAAGGAAATATTTCGGTGTATTCCAAACGATCTTGTTTAATCTTAATTGCTTTTCCTCGTATCCTATTTCACTCGTATGACGTAATTTAAAGTACTCCTATATCCGAAAAGACAAAACAGTGAAGTTAACACCTGTTAAGAAATATATACATTTTTAATTACTTCAATTTTATATCTGAGCAGTTTTGTCTCACAGGGCTTTGAATCACGAAACGTGCTGGTTGTCTTGTTCTATTCAAGGTGTGTCAGTATTTATTATACAAATCGGAATCTAGTTGATGTGATGAATAAATCATATATGTGGTATTCTTGTTTGTGACGTGTCTAGCTTTTGGAATACATGATTTGTTGCCTATCATAAATGTTTTTCGTATTTTTAGTACTTAGCATAAATCAGGTTGTTTTTTTTTTATTTTTAAAATTTGTCATGCGGAGCCTTTCACAGATAACTCTACTGTATGATCCTGTGAGGGTTGCTAAGCTCATTGTTGAAAGCTGTACGATAACCTATATTTATTTACATCGGCGTCTTTTGTTTTTCAGATTGATATTTTACTCAGTTGCAATACATACCACACCCCCTTAACTTATTCATTTTGAAATTTAGTACACATTAAAAAAAAATGTATACGCTATCATCTTAATCTGAAGCTAATTTAAACTCTTATATAAAATTGTGCAACAAAATACAAACACACTGTTATTACATCATACTTAATTAGTATGTATAATTGAAATGTTAAAACAAGAAATGGAAAATTTCAGTTGAAGTGGATCTTATTGACTCAAGTGCATTGTAAATATGGGTCTTACCACAAAATTAAAATTAGATATTAAAATTCTAAGATTGCATTTTGATCTATACAATTATTAATATCGAGCTAAGGAAGAAAGAAAAACCAATCCACTCCGAATTTATTGACGCTAATTCTTTCTGTATATGAGTCCAAAACCTTTAAAGCACAACCATTTTTATATTTTTAATTAAAAGCAATTTTTGGCGTCAATGTCGCTTATATGTATTGAGATATTACTCTATGTAACGACTGTTTGGTTTGCACCATTTCATGAATATAAACTGCCGCGATGGTCTTGTGTTAGCGTGTCTGCATCGTGTGTGGGAAGTCATGAGTTGAACTCAGGCCGGGTTGAACCAAATACTTGGTACTCTTTGTTTCTTTAAAAAGAATGCGGCATTAAGGAGGGATAGCAAATACTGGTCCGCTCGGAGTCAGAATAATCTGTCGGGAGGACATGTTATCACGCAGACTAACTAGTATCACCTTGTGAATTAGCATCGTTTCGATTTAATACAAAGTAGGATTCATATTCGTATAACGCTAACATCCTATCGTCGTGAATGTGCTTTTGATTTGCCACTTTATGTTAAATAGTTATCTTAGGGAACATCAAAAGAACCTAGACAGATCAGCCATATTTCAACTTTACCTGAGGAAAAATCAAAATAACATAGACAACACAGCCAAACCGCGATCTACTGCCAGCTTTAGACAGTGCAGCCAATTCGTGGTATAATCCCAAGAAATACTGTGAAAAGAGGGGGAAAGTTACAAGAAGGACAGTCAAATTCCTAGATCAAAATAAACTGACCACGCCATGGCTAAGAAAAAAAAAGACATGCAGACAAATGATAGTACACAAGACACAACATAGAAAACTAAAAACTAAGAAACACAAACAACACCAAAACTAGTGTAACTGATTTCGTGCAAGTGGTATTAACCATATGTGAATTCTAAAAAAAAAAACTCGAAGAACTTCTGGATAATTTTAGATCTCGATCTTTCTCTGAAATAAGTTCTATCAAAACTTATGATTTTTCAACCATGTATACCACAACGAAAACTCGTCTTAAAGAAATAATCCATAATGCCTTTCAACATAAAAATGATAGCATAATCTATTACTTTGGGATACCATACGGTACATTTTGTTAATAGTGAACAAAAAAGTAAATTATGATACATAGAGGATTAAGTGATCAGTATGGTGGAGTTTCCTATTGACAACATATTTGTTGAATTTGTAGGTTTATGTTTTCAATAAATTGTCGCCATTCCTATGGGAATGAACTATGAGCATCATTTTATTTAGAATGACTCCCAGTTTCTTTAAACACTTGTCAAAAACAAGACCAAAGAAGCCAGATCATTTAATTTCACATTCAAATATATTGATGATTTTCTTTAAATTAACAATCCAAACTTTTCTGATTGGATTCCATTGATAAATCCTCCAGAACTAGAAATGAAAGAAACAACTGACACGGCTTCCTCTGGCTCATTTTTAGACTTATTCCTCAAATTTGACATAAGCAGTCTTCTACGTACCAGAATCTATGACACTAGTTATCAGAGGTACCAGGCTTATAAATTTGTACCAAAGAGACGATTTCAATTTTGAAATTATATATTTCCACTACCATAGTAGCAATATACCAACTTTAATAAAACATCACCAGTGTCGGAGCAAAAAAATTGACGAAGCACAGTGATGACAAAAAACGTCTCGTCCTTTTTTGTAAAAGGAAGATACTAATACTTTGATAAATATTCCTTATCAACTAATAAAACACGATGGTTGTGAATTATAGAATTTATGAACTGACGTTGTTTATCATCTCAATAACGTATTATAGTGTTATTTTATTTGTTTTATTATACCTCAGTTATCATTTTCTATATAAAATGAATACACAATATTATTACTATTTTTTCAAATTGCAAGCGTTGAACTATTGGACCTGTCTGTGGGATTTGAGGATTTTGAAAATACCGCGGGAGTAACGACGTCGCTTTTTACCTTATTGTATATATAGGGTTGACGTCAGTTCAAGACGTAGCCTTAGCAGTTCAGAATATCTATAAAGCAAATGTTATGGTTGGGTTTCTGCTTTATATATTACGATAGTTGATTTATAAAAAGTAAAATCACAAAAATACTGAACTCCGAGTAAAATTCAATCGGAAAGTCCCTAACCGCTATTTATTGTCTGTTTTTTTTTTCTTTCGATAAAATAAAACACTTACTGACTGGATATTCGTGAAATAGTAAGTTTATTGTCCCCTCAGATACAACTACTGCCCTCTGCTACGCCTCAGGACAATAGTTACACCTCTATATAATAAACTTACCATTTCACTAATACCCAGTAAATAAGTATACATTGTAAATTATCACTTTTGATGTTAGGTCTATTTCTTCGTAATATCCATTTGTCGGTGCTTATACATCCTGTCATTGTGGTATTGTGCTAATTTTTTTTCTCGTCTTTTCGTTTTTGCTTATGTACTTTGTCTATACGCCTTCTTGTAGTTCTTCGTTGATATATATATATTTAAATCGATTTAAATATAACACAATGTTAACTGTTGTGCCCCTATATTTGACATTGTTACCTAGTATGTCTGTTTTGTTCACACATTGTTGTCATTATAATAGAACTTTAAGTGACTGCCATACAAGTGAGAGATTATTCAAGCTATAAGACCAAGTTTAATCCACCATTTTCTTTATTAAAAAATTCTTATATACATACAATTTGGTTGGATGTGTTTGAGCTTTTGATTTTGCCATTTGTGACTTTTCGTTTAAATTTTCCTCGGAGTTCGGTATTTTTATTATTTTACTTTTTTATACTTCAACAAGACTAAGAACTTTGTTCATATGCTGTTATTTTCCTGTTCATGAAAACAAATAGCGTTATCACTAACATGATCATGGTATTGTGTTAAGTAGAATAAGACTACAGCTCAGGAAGCAAGTTTCCCCATAATTCGTATAAATTTGCTCTGAATTTTCTATTACGAAAACCTTTAATTTAGAATATGATATAAAGGTATGATTCACATATTTGTTACGTTTTTGACAGAAATAGCAATTCACGTGTTTGTTAGTAAAATATGTATTTATAACTTAAAAATTTCCTTTTTATTGCCAAGTTCTTAAGTACATAATGACCTATTAATCAGTAGTAACCTTGTGATTT
Organism: Mytilus galloprovincialis; assembly: GCF_965363235.1. NCBI lineage: Eukaryota > Metazoa > Mollusca > Bivalvia > Mytilida > Mytilidae > Mytilus > Mytilus galloprovincialis. The sequence goes on from NC_134843.1 coordinate 76,389,594, forward strand.
GTCATCTGTCAGCTTCCTTCAGCTCCGACATAAATTTCCGTGATACGGAAATACTTCATCATAACTATTTACCCGCTAAAACTTTATCGCCCAAATTTTTAATTATGTCCTTATTTAAAACTTATGGAACAAAAGTCCTTGAAACTTTCAAATCACCTTTAATTAAGTACGTTTTCAAAACAGATATAGATCTGTAGGAGGGTCAATATCGGTGCGAAGTTAAAGAGAAGAACATTGAGGACAATAATTCGGAAAGGTTTTGCCAAATAAAGCTAAGATAATCCATTCCTGTGTTAGAAAATACTTCTTTGGAAAAATGCAATATAAAAAAATGACTGTACCAAGTAAGGAATATGACCTTTTCTATTCCATCGTTTAATTATTTGAGCTTTTGATTTGATTAGGGATTTTCCGGGTTTTTTTTATTTTCCTCGGCGTTCGGTACAGATTTTACCTTTTAAGCTGCCCTGCACTTATATGATATAAACTTAAGTTGCTATGATCTGTCTTCAGGCTCGGAGTTTTAAATGCAATTCATCGAAATATCCTTGCAAACTATTCTTTTAGCAACACGTGTACCGATTATTATATATTTACAATATGTCTACTGATGTTGACGTTAAGTGACCGTCGTGATAATGCTAGATTGCAAAATTCTGTATTTATTATCATTCACGGTTCACCCATTTTCGTGGATATCATGAGTAATCGTGAACCACGAATTTAAATATTCAACGAAGCATGGAATTTGTATAGTCTTGTATGCATATTTTAACCACCCTAAATATGTCATTTACAACCCAGTACCAAGTCCCTTCTTTTCAAACATGAAATTATTATAGTAATGCGTTGACAAATAATTGTATTATTGCATGTATTTAATTTCAATTTCATTTTACATAATGAAGTTATTAAATTAAGTATATTGATATATTAATATATAAATGCATATTGCGTTATATACAGCAACATTAAGTCAAATACAAGGTTTTTGCACAATGTCAATAAAGCAAACAGTCGCTTTTAAGTCAAGGACGGATTCACAGAGATCATTGGATTTTACTTTTGTTCTATCTCTTTACGTCGATTGTGTCGCAGATATTTTTTTAGAATCACTTGAATATTCACGAGATGGTGCAGGTTTGATTGGCTGGTTACTACTTGTTGATATTCTGAAAACAGAAAAGAATAACATATTTGTTTTTATATTTAAACTGTATCATGCTATTTTGAAATTAGAAGATAATAAAATAGTCGATTTTCTTATATTTCGAACTGTATCAATATGTCTTTTAATATAGTTGTATTAAAATGAGATCACGCAAAGTCAAAAACAGCACTTAAAAGGTTAGATGACAAGAAATTGTACCTTGATACTTAATAGAGAACAATTTTGATTCGGAAAAAGAACCACTTCAAGCATCTCGTGTTTAATTGATTTGAAATGTGTCAACAAGTGTTGTTTAATAAGTACATTTGAAAATTTCAATGCTATGTTAGTGCATTTTATTTCTATTGCAGACATATTCCCCCACATAAACTTTGACAAATACCGAAAGAAAACACCTACATTAAATCTATAGTTACTGTTCATGATAAAATATTGAGGAACTTCAACAGTCAATTAATCTTTGACGAAACAACATTTGTCAATTGTTTTATACAGTACTTAAAACCTTGATTTTGTTTGCAATATTTTCAAGTGAAAAATGTATTATTTTTTAAGCATAAAGAAAAATATTTACCTTTGGTATACATTTTTAGTCAGTGCCGTCAATTCTTTTCTGAATTTTTCATTAGTTGCTGTATACAGATAAAAGTTCAGCGCAAAATGAGAATACTGGAAGAGGTAAGTGATTGTCCAAGCTATGTCTAGGCGGCTTTCTGTCGAGGCGTCGGCGCCTGGTCTTACGTGAGAATCTACAATGAAATAGATCGAGATCGGAATGGTTGCTACGATGAAATATGATGTGGTAACGAGCAACATCCATGTGACTCGTTTTGTTGACTTCTGTCTCCTTAGTGGGCTGACACCCGACTGTATTGACATTCTTCTGCGAGTTTTAGTTAGTTTGCTGAGTTCATAGCAGATCAAAGCGTTTAGTACAATCATAATCCCAGCTGGTAGAATGGAGAGAAATACAAAGTCGACGTACACAAATACTTTTTCGTCAAATTCATAGTACTCAGGTGTTAGCGAAGAACAGCTACCTTCGTCGGTTATGCCATTAGTCCAAAAGAAATGAAGGTTTATTCCAATTAACATGATAGCGGCAATCAAAAGTGATACCAAAGTATTTTTGATCGTGATGTCCTTTGAGGCTGTTCTGCGTAGAGGTACAAATGTCTTCATAAAACGAATGACTGTCACTAGGACTAATATCCACGAGGAAAACTGCATGGAAAAGTAAATAAGGAACAAACTAAACCTGCAACTGAATTCGGAAAGTACCCTAATGTCAACATCAGATGCATATATAATCAAGTAACGTGTAAGTCCAGTAAACAAAACAGTCAAGTCGGTAAATGCAAGAATAAACAGCAATGTGTATGTTGCATTCTTGTAAAATTTGAGTCTGAAAAGTACGCATATGTTGAGAAGATTTCCTACAAATCCGATCATCAGGAATAAAGGTGAGAATATTATCCATGAATATTTTTCAACGTCATAGTACATTGATGTGTCGACATCATTAACTACGGTAGAAGCATTCGTTGTAATGCTTTCAAGTAACAATGTAGCTCCAACTGTTACGTTTGCCATTTTTGCCTCACTGTGATGAAGTTGAGATCAATCTGTATAATTATGATATTTTAAAAATATTGACAATCAAGCGGGAATATATACTGTATAGATCACGTGGTATAGTGAGCGCAAGTAAACAAACTTGACATACGGAAACAAACAGCTAGTGTGGTGTACTTAATTTCTGGCAACAAATTATCTTTGTCATACGAGCAGTTAATTGCCTCTTCAATTTTTTACATGTACTTGTTTGGACTTTGCTATAAAACGGAAAGCCTTTGTAAACATAAGACATGACAACAGCTTGCTATTTTTGAATTTTGACATTAGTACACTAGGTTTATTTTAGAAATATAATATTTGTGGTGTATGGCGCTTTCGATACCACGTTCTAAGTACAATTCAATATTTTATTTTCCTACCGACACGAGGACATGATAAGTTATCAAGTACATCAGTGGGTATTACTGATCATAACTGCCTTAGACGGATAAACACAAAAAAATAATACCAAGATGATTAGCAATAACGAAAATGCAAACTTTGGAGAAAAAAAATAAGTAGCTTTTAGGATAATGATGAAACATTATTGTCGTTAGGTAATTTGTTTTTGTATCGCATGATATTTAAAACAGAAACTAGCATCATAATCTGAACTGAAATCACACGATCTTGGAATCATTAGCTTCTGTCTGACTTCGCTAAGTATTATTGTAAGGTCCAAGGACCGAATTTTAAAATAGATTAATCGCAATGGACATATAAGATGATAGTAAATTGAAAAGGTTATATTTTGAAGAAAACCTTGGATGTCACACTTTAAAATCTACATGGTGCATGAGGATAAATAAATGAGACACCAATAGTTAGCGTGATTTACAGAAAATAGTAGCTTAGCTTATATGATTGAGCATGTGTATCCTTTGATTTGCCATGTTGGTTGCTTGTGTTCTTGTTTATTTTTCTTTCCCGTTGTCTATCTTGCTGAAGAAACCTAGAAAAAGCGAAGGCATTGTTGGTCTCGTCCAATTGATGACTTTGTGGATCTTGCTCAACCCCATTCTCTGACACGATATGGGCATTGTATTTGACCTTGCGCTGAAAGTAAAAAAAAAGTGTAATAAACATACATTAATTTCTCTTGCAACAATCTATGTGTTCATTTAAGGTTTTTTAAAGACGATAAAGGCGTCTAAAGGTATAGTGAAAATCCTCGAATGAGATAACTATTTTTTTTATTAACCTCTGGTAAGTAGCAAGTAAATTCTGTGATTCAAATGACAATACTTTGAATGCGAGGAACCAAGTGGTCATGACGTAAAAGCTGGTAGATACTATTGCTCAACCTTATGATAACCTGACTTCAAATCGAGCACTATAAATATTTTATTACTATCAAACGAATCCAAATGCGTAGTCGTCTTTGGTGGACAGTTGCTTAAAATAGCGATAATAAACACATATGCAGAGTTTGTCATATTTCTTTCGTACTAGGAAGACGTAAGAAGATGTTGATCAAAGTAAGAGTCTTATGATGCCCGTTGATATTAATTGCTTAATATGATCTCTGATTTCTTTTAACATTGGTATGCGTTAGTGTCGCTGTTCAAATTTAGTGATGTCGGTTAGATCTATACATTATTTAATTAACGACTGTCAGTATCGCTGTTCGAAAATATATCATTGTACTTGATGTATCAAGTTCTTTACTCGTTGAGGTTCTTTTTTTTATATATCATCTAGCAGGACAGTGTCTTTCTTTGCGAATATCTAGTATGTGATTGATGTGGTCTGGCTTTACTTGTTTGCTACTTCAGGTTTATACTAATCGAAGTTAACAAAAAATTATCTTGGTGTAACGGTTACTGTCCATTTTGTAGAAAAGTTTGAAATGTGAAAAAGAATACAACCTCGTTGATTCTGGTCGTATGTGATGACAGTTTTTACAATATCCAAGTTAATGGGTATTTAAGTTGGCAGTTACATACTTCATTTCTGGAAATAATAGTTGAATATGGCATCATAGTATATACATTTGGCATATTACAATCAAATAAATAAAAATGTTGACGTCAGAAGTTTGAAGTTTACAAAATACTTTTACAAGATACTGTTTCTTGATTTGAAAGAGAACTGTATTTAATTTCCTACGTTACAAAGTTGTTGTATTTTCAACATTTCAAGTCTGATAGGATGCATTGTACTGCAGTGAAAAGTTTTAATGTGAACATGAATTAAAGGATCAACAATCATTAAATATTTAAAATTACTTGTAATAAATTACTAAACCTTTTCCAAGGTTATTTGGCTTAACTAGTAAAGTAGTCAATTACACTCATACCCCGTGGACCACTGCATGTAAATTATTTTGAATGTGACGGACGTTTATTATTCGAAGTCAACTGCTGTTGCTGAAATTAAGTAGTTTCGTTTAAAAACGTTGGTTCCTAACACTGTGTTATGTGCAAAACCGTTTACATCATCAGTTCTAGCATTCAAATCACCAATTACAAAACTATTTAAATTCAATTGATTGATGAATCATTCGAAACAAGGAATGTGTTTTTTTTAATTTGATAGATGTTTTTTGTGTTTTTTGTATAATAAATTGAAGTGGAAATGGGGAATGTGTCAAAGAGACAACAACCCGACCAGAGAACAGACAACACCAGAAGGTCACCAATATGTTTGTTCGTCTTGAGATTGTTACACAGTGATGACTGCTGTAACCATATTTTGCCTATTTTACCGATTATGTCTGTTTTGTACACGCATCGTTGTAAACATAACGGAATTTGATGCGACTGTCATACAAGTGAGAAGTTTAGCGCTATAAAACCAGGTTCAATCCACCATTTTCTACATTTGAAAATGCCTGTATATGACAGTTGTTGTCCATTCGTTTGATGTATTTTATCCTTTGATTTTGCCAGTTGATTAGGGACTTTCCGTTTTGAATTTTTCTCGGAGTTCAGTATTTTTGTGATTTTACTTTTTGAGACTATAGCTCATAAAATAAATCAAAGTTATGAATCCTATAAAAAGTAATATAATTAAAATACCAAAAAAATCCTAGGAAAATAAAAAGACCAAACACATGATATAATGAATGGACAACAACTGGCATATTCCTGACTTGGTACAGGTATTTTTCTAAGGTACAAGATACTGGATTAAATCTGGTTTTACAGCTAGCAGAACCTCTCATTCATTTGACAGTCGCATAAAATTCCCCTATATTAGCAACGATGTGTGAACAAAACAAACAGACATATAATAGGTAAAAATATAAAAAAACAGGGGTATATGTACATTTTGTGTTAAAATTTCAATCTATATAAGAAATAGCAAAAATGTCATCAAAGAAACACAACAAGGCATAAGACAAAGCACATTAGCAAAAATTAAAGACAAGAATACCAAAAAATACCATAGTACAATAACAATGAAGGGATATATATTAAGTACCGCGCCACGTAAAATGAATGCTACCAAAAATAAACTACACAGTTACTCTTTAATATTCACAAAGACAAATTAAAAGAATACTATAATACGTTATCAAGATAATAAACAACAATCGGGGCTTACACTCTATACTTCAAGACAATCGTTGTGTATTATTTGAAAAGGTGATACGGAATATATTTATCAACAATGTCCTAGTATCTTCCTATGAACTCTTTTTTTAGACAAAGGACGAGACGTTCTTTGACATACCCCTATAAAAGAGTTAAGTGATTAAATATTAATTTTTACATCCGATCATTTTTGTAGCTACACTAATCCAGACCAAAGTTTCCTATGAAATGTCAATTGTAAATTAATAGTTATCATTACTTGCATATACACGCCCTTGTATATACTATATTTAGATTAAGGATTAGTGAACAATTTAATTAATTAACCACATGTATTATTGACCCGATATTCTGATAAATACACAATATTATAATTCAAATTTCTCATCTTTATTTGTCTTAAAACTTACCATTAGTATTCCAACATTTTGAATATTTCCGACGATACCTATGCTACTTGTGTGACATTTTCTTTTCTGAAATCGACATTTTCGATTTTGAAAACTAAATCTATTGGGAAAATATCCTGGATAATTTTATAGGCTTTTTTTTCCTTTTTCGTATTTTCAATCGCAACATCTAGATATTGAGTCGTCTCTACATGCAAATCTTCTCTAAGCACTGTTTTACGTCTGACTCCCGGTCTTTTTTAATTGATAGAAAATGGATTTCCCCTTTTCCATAACATACTTGGATATTGATCCGTAATTTGAAACTGTCGAACCTTTCAATTGTTTAGCGCTTCACGTTTCTGCCTATAACCGAATAGTAATAATATATGCAGTATACGGTACTGTGCCTATTTTTCAACGACTACCTTCATTCATTTTCTCAATACGAAGGCAATTTTTAGGTTTAATTCTTTCGGAATTTGTAGATTTTTTTTTTGTGCGATATCACAATATTCCCCTTCGTTTTCCATGATTCCAGGGAAAAGTACATTATCGCTCATATATTCACACTGGATCAATTGTTTTTCATTATGAGGATTTTGATTTGGTTTGAAAAAATTATAATCACAAAAATACTGAACTCAGAGGAAAATCATTTCGGAAAGTCCATAATCACATGACAAAATCAAATAACAAAACGCATCAAAAACGAATGGACAAGAACTGTCATATTCCTGACTTGGTACAGGCATTTTCAATGTAGAAAATGGTGGATTGAATCTGGTTTTATAGCTAGCTAAACCGCTCACTTGTATGACAGTCGTATCACATTCCATTATATTGTCACCGATGCGTGAACAAAACAAAAAGGACACAATAGTTAAAAATGTCAAAAATAGGGGTACAGCGGTCAACATTGTGTTATCATCTTAATCACTGAACAATCCTGAATTGTGACTTTTGAATGAGACAGATTTTTAGAGTCAAACTTAATAGAAGTCATGTCAATACGAATGCTTTACACTGTGATGCAAGTTTTTTTTTTTAATTTCAAATTTGTTTGTTTTTTTTTAACGATATGGATAGAAAGGTTTTGCTTGTTTGTACATGAAGTACCCGTTTTGAAAGTTTATTGACATCACCTTTCATTTTACTTAACCAAGTTTAAATTAACACTGCATGATTATAAAATGTTTAAATTAAAAAATAAACAGATTCTAAAAGTAAACTAATTAAGAATAATATCTTGCAAACAAAACAAATACACAAAAGTATAAATTAAATGTAATAGTATCTTCTGTAACAGTTACTCGACCGCAATCGACTTAAAGACTTACATCTTTTTGTTTGAATTAATGTTCGATGTGTCGCAGCCGGCAATTCTGTCTTCTATCCTCGTGCGTGCTCCTTACAACCGGATTTTAAAACAGTAACAACTTGTGAGGCAATATTTCTGTTTAGTAGTGTTTGATGGTTATATTTGTCCTGTTTCTCTTTCCCTGTTGTATACTAGTTTGTTGGTCTTTTTCAACATTTACACTAAATAATTCAAAATTTGGTGACTATGTAAAAACGCATCTATCCCGTCGAACTAGAGATAAAGGGTACTACAGATACAGTTAAGTCAGCCTCATATCTTGACTTACATCTAGAAATTGACAATGAGGGTCGGTTGAAAACAAAACTTTACGACAAAAGAGATGATTTCAGCTTTTCAATAGTGAACTTTCCATTTCTAAGTAGCAAAATTCCAGCAGCACCTGCATACGGGGTATATATCTCCCAATTGATACGATATTCCCGTGCTTGCATTTCCTATCATGATTTTATTGATATAGGCTTTCTGCTCACAAGGAAGCTAGTAAACCAAGAGTTCCAAATGGTAGAGTTGAAATGATCCCTTCGTAAATTTTACGGACGCCATCACGAGTTGGTTGACCGTTATGGAATAACCGTTTCGCAAATGAAATCGGATATGTTCCTTACGTCGTAACTACAATCCCCTTCCTTTTCATGAATGTGACCTACCGAATTAGACTATTAACCGGATTTGTTATCACATAAGCAACACGACGGGTGCCACATGCGGAGCAGGATCTGATTACCCTTCCGGAGCACCTGAGATCACCCCTAGTTGTTGGTGGGGTTCGTGTTGTTTATTCTATAGTTTTCTATGTTGTGTCATGTGTACTATTGTTTGTCTGTTTGTCCTTTTCATTTTTAGCCATGGCGTTGTTGGTTTGTTTTAGATTTCTGAGTTTGACTGTCCCTTTGGTATCTTTCGTCCCTCTTTTACACATTAATCTTTTATTACTTTTTTGTATGCATTTGCAATTGATAGAGATTGGAAACTGTTGATTATTTACAAGGTTTCAATTCCATCGGGCAAAGTTGACAGTAAATAGATTGGCTATTTTCTTGTGTCCTTTTTTGTTATTTAGCTTGTCAACTGTTTCATTTCTTTAACAGCTTTGGCTTACAAATGCTTGGCTTTTAGCGTTCCCGATGCAGGTAAATCCAGAAAAGTGCTTCGGACGCATAAAACTCATAACTTGTTTTCTTTTTATACAGCGCTGTGTCGATACCTCTGATGGTGGACTATCAGTCCACAAGGGTCTCATCAGATCAGTTGTCAGTTCTGCGGTACTGTCATGACAAATAACAATCCCTTTTTAAATTGTCCGTTTAAATAATTTATATAAAGAAACTAAGGTTTCTACTTATTCAGACCCATTGGTTGCCTTCGGCTGTTGTTTGCTCTATGGTCGGGTGGTTGTCGCTTTGACATATTCACCATTTCCTTTCTCAATTTTATTTTTTACAGAGTTTGTCTTTAGTGCCGTGTGGAGACAGTAGAGTGCCTCTCCGTGCTTAAGGTTTATGCTCATATATTATACTAGATTATGGAGTGTGTGTCCGAGCGAGAACTTCTCTATGTTCATTACTTTAGGAATATCTATCAACAAGTAGTATTTTAATATTCAGCCCCATTCATCTATTTAGTCAGACGTCAGTCGCTACCTTGATATACCCTATCTTTTGTTAAATTTGTCGGGTAACTTATGACAATAAGCATTTGACGTCTTGAGCCGAACAGTTTTATCATTTTTACACAATTTAATCTACTGTGTGATGGTTCATATTCTGGACGCCAGTCTTTGCTCCTTTGTAATAAATCTACATACCAATTTATGGAAATATTCTTTATAAAGCACAAAAATGTCAGTATTCTCCTCAGAAACTAACAAAACCTTTAAATAGACTTATTAAAAGGGGATATAGTTACGATACTGTTGTCAGGTCATTAAAGATTGCATATTTTGGCTTTAACATTGATTCACTGATAGGGTCTTTGCATCGGAACTAAACACATTTATTTCTAAAAAAAAACAGTTGTTGGCATGACACGGGTTATGTTCTTCTCATATATTTTATGATAGTATGATACTAAACCCCTAACGGGAGGGATTGTACCTGATATTCATATGATGAAGACATAATCTTTCAATCAGTTTAATTGAGGTCTGGAGCTGGCTTGTCAGTTAACTGCTAGTAGTCTGTTGTTATTTATGTATTATTGTCATTTTATTTATTTTCTTTTGTTACATCTTTTGACATCAGACTCGGACTTCTCTTGAACTGAATTTTAATGTGCGTATTGTTATTCTTTTACTTTTCTACATTGGCTAGAGGTATAGGGGGAGGGTTGAGATCTCATAAACATGTTTAACCCCGCCGCAATTTTGCGCCTGTCCCAAGTCAGGAGCCTCTGGCCTTTGTTAGTCTTGTATGATTTTAAATTTTAGTTTCTTGTGTATAATTCGGAGTTTAGTATGACGTCCATTATCACTGTACTATTATGCATATTTTAGGGGCCAGCTGAAGGACACCTACGGGTGCGGGAATCCTCGCTACATTGAAGACCCATTGGTTGCCTTCGGCTGTTGTTTGCTCTATGGTCGGGTGGTTGTCGCTTTGACATATTCACCATTTCCTTTCTCAATTTTAATGTTTAGGTATTATACATATTTGGTTACAATCATTTGGCTTTGAGTGTTCCTGATAAAGGTAAATCCAGAAAAGCCCTTTATAATATGTTGTTTTCCTCTTTTTTTCTTCTTTTATCATTTGTTTTCTATTAAAAAAAAAAGGTTTTATTTGTGTTTTTATGAACTTATTCCAAAGTTTTATGTATAAGACTGGATACAGGCTAACCTCGAATTCTAAATAGTCTCAAAGAGCATATGGCCTTTGTCAGTCTTGTTTGATTTTTAATTTAGTTTTTTGTGTATATTTTAAAGTTAAGTTTGACGTCAATTATCACTGAACTAGTATTCATTTTTGTTTAGGGGCCAGATGAAGCACACCTCCGGGTGCGGGAGTTTCTCGCTGCATTGCAGACCCATTGATGGTCTTCGGCTGTTGTCTGCTCTTTGGTTGGGTTGTTGTCTCTTTGACACATTCCCCATTTCAATTCTCAATTTTAAAAATTGCATACGTATTTTCAATCCCAAAAGTATCTTTGATGTCCTTGTATTCTACAGCAGTTGTCCCATTTGATCACATTTGCGACCCGAAATATTTGCTTGGAAGAGGTATAATGATCCAATACTTATGTATATTTGGACAATGTTGTGTATCATTGCATTGCGTTTAACAGAACAACGGTTGAAAAGAAGTAACTGTTGATTTGTTTTCCGATTTTCTTAATGAAGAATATCAAACGCGAATCCCATCTTTCAAACAGTGCTTTATCGCAAATTCACATCTTGTCGGACGACCTGTAATTTGCAGTTTAAAAAGTTTGTGTGCAGACTAGATTCTTATCATGTTTCTATTCAAACTTAACTTTGCATAATAAAATCATTCTCTGTAAATTGACAGATTGCTGCTGCAAAGGGGGTCAATTTAGATTGTTTCGTTGTTTGGTTCAAACAACCACAATTTGATTAGTATTGTTTTCTTAATTGTCACTGTGAACTTAAGGTCCATACCACTTTTTCTTAATTTCATATAAAATTTATAGAATAAGTTTTCAGCAAGGCTTTCTTTTCTTAATCGCACAGTTGGTTAAAATGGGCTTGCAATTACAAACATGGTAAAGAAACAAAGTACTCAGTGGACTGTAGTTTGGTTTCACTATCTTTTATGTAGCACGTATACGTGTACTGTATTAATCCAAGTCCCACATTCTTTTATCGAGGAAGTAATTATTGTGAGAAATAATCTCACCCACATTAAACAAGAACTGTATCTGGTACGTACGGGATCAAAAGTACGTAAATGACCAGGCACATCTGATAAACGGAAGTGAGTATTACTTGTCTTTAATTGAGGAAATGTTTTGAAAATTTGAAAAATTAGAAGGTCATGAATATAAATTAGAAGGTCATGAATATATAATTGTATGTGCACTAAGACACATAGCTGGTAACTATAATGTAACAGTGGCTCTTTTCCGGCAATTGTTTCTTAACTTTTGGAAGAAGTACGCTACTGTAAAAATTCTATGAAACATTGGTTTATTGTTTTTAGTTTATTGTTGTTAACGAAAATTTTCCGCGTGCTATTTGTTGAATAGAATAGAAGACTGACGCACAACAGAATCCACAGAAAGGTCACTTGCAACTGCAAGCTTATACAATCCTCATAGTCAATTATCTTATATCAGCGTATGGTTTCTTCTGAACATTTCAAGGTTCCTTCTATATATTGGCAACATAATTAATATACACAAACAAATCAAATATCGTTTCATTTCGGCCAAAAAGGTATGTTAAAACTAATTTTTCAATGTTTTAATTAGCTGACTACAATCATAGAAGTTACCATTAACCTCTTAAAAAATGGCATTAATGATTTCTATAGTGTAAAGCATTATTTAAATGCCAGTAAAGTAAATGATTTCGATGATCCTTCCAATTCGGTTAACAGTATTGACTTGTCTCTCTACATGACACTTCCACATAATCTGATTAAACCTAAGGTTTCCTATTTGGTTACATGGTCCCTTATAAAAAAAAAATCGGCCTTTGCAACTTATGTTATCTGTATTGAAAGTTAAATATGCTAGTTATAGTAACCTGAAGTGTGATGAGATTATTAAAGCAGTAAAATTTCTTCTTGACTATATCTATGAAGGTTTCAGCAATAAAGGGAAAAAGTTGTGCCCTTTTAATAGCAGACAAGTTCCTCCTGTATTGCAATGAAGCACAGTGCATAACCTAACTTAGTCAAGATCCTTCTTAATTTCGTTGAATTGATAAATTGAATGTGATATTGCTTTCATTAAATGATGATTAATTCTCTAAATATACTGCAATTTACGCACTACTAGGAATGTGTTTTTTTAATTTGATAGATGGCTTTTGTGTTTTTTGTATATGTTTGTTTGTCTTGAGATTGTAACAGTGATGACTGCTGTAACCATATTTTTTTACTATTTTGCCGATTATGTCTGTTTTGTTCACGCATCGTTGTAAAAATAACGGAATTTGGTGCGACTGTCATAAAAGTGAGAGGTTGAGCGCTATAAAACCAGGTTCAATCCACCATTTTCTACATTTGAAAATGCCTTTATCAAGTGTTTTATCCTTTGATTTTGCCATTTGATTAGGGACTTTCCGTTTTAAGTTTTCCTCGGAGTTCAGTATTTTTGAGATTTTACTTTTCACTAAATGAATCTAATTAATCGCTTTCCTATATTTATTTTAGTTTCACACGGTAACTGTATATTAGTATTTGAATTTGCGAAATAAGGGATGATGTTTTGTTCCCTATTGTAAATTTAACTTTTGTTAATACAAAACATATAAAACCGCTGCATCTTTGTGCCTGTCCATTTGTATTGAGTTTAGCGTGGCGTCAATTTTGTTGAACATTGCTTTTGTTTTTAGGTTATGTTAAGCCGCCGCCGTGTGTAGTATTTTCTCACTGCGTTGAAGCCTTTTGGTAGCTTTATTTTCTGTTCTCCTGTTTGTTTGTTGTCTTTTTGACATGTATCCAGTTTCTATTCCCTATTCTGTCATATGTTTCAGTTAACGTCATCAGTGTATCACTGGTAAATTATAAAGTATCGATTTAAGGATTTTTTCTTCTGACATTTCAGTCTCGTTCAGTCTCATTGAAATTTCGTTCTGGAATTATTTCCAAAACATGTGATATAAGTGGAAAATAGCAATGAATAATCATAATTAAACTTAACTCTGTGAAACAATTGTGTATTTCCAATAAGTAGTTTTTGAGTAATGAAATTTTCAAATTCTATAACTAATTAAGTCAGTCTTTTTGAGTGAAATTTTGAGAAAAATGGGTGAGGGGTACAAAAAATGATTTTACCAGAAAAATAAACATCCAATACAATGTTTTCTTTTCAAATTTCCTAGATATGTATTTTTTTCAATCATTTATAACAAGGAAGTTGAAAAAATATGCATTTTGTTCTTCAAACAGAGAAAAATCACAAATTTCCAAAATTGACAACATAGTAACATTTTTTTGCTGTTGTGCTGTTACAACATTATACCAGGTAATAGAAGCATTTGATGGCTGCAAACATGTTAAAAATCGACATATTATTTCTGTGTCTATCACATCTCGAGAGTCTGTAATTCAGTGATTATCGTTCGTTGTGTTTTGTGTTTTTGTTGTTTTTGTTTTTGTTTTTTTGTATGCAAGAAATTGTCTTTGGTTTTCACGTTTGAACTATTATACATATTGTCATGTCGGGCCTTTTAAAAGCTTGGTATATGTTATGGGTCTTGGTGATCGTTCACGGTCGTATTGTGACCTCTTGTTGCTAACATCTACGTCATTTTAGTTTGCATCTGATGTTCACATGAGGTCGTGATATATAGGCGTCTCACTGTCTTCTCTTTCATCTTTTTTTAAGTTGCAGTCCTTGACCTGTTACGTTGTATCAAATGTCCATTTCTTTATACCATTGAAACAATCTATATATATTTTTAAAACTTCAAATTGGCAAATTTTAAAACTAATATCTATTAAAACTTAACATGTGATTTAAATGCACCTGATGCTCACATGAGGTCTTGATAAATAGGCGTCAACCCGTTACCTCCTTCATCTTTTTGAGTTTCAGTCCGACCTTGACCTGTTACGTCATATTAAACATCCACAAGTTTGAACCATTGAAACAACAAACAGGAATATATAATTCAAATTGCAAATTGAATAACTACAAGTTATTAAAATGGAACTTGTGGTTTATTTTTCAACTGACATTCACGTGAGTTTCTGATATATAGGCGTCTCCTTGTCTCCTCTTTCATCTTGTATTTTAAGTTGTAATACTAGCTTTGTTTACTCGAACCTTGACCTGTTACATCATTTCTCATGACATCTACATGATAATATCTATTGTCATATTTTTTAAGTGAAAATATTACTCATTTCGTGTAATGACGTGTGATATTTGTAAGAGGTTGATTTCCTTTCAGACAAATCAATATCATATATAAATGACAGATCAAGGGCGTTTTTAGAATTCTACTTGATAAAAACAATGAAATGATGTATGATTGCCAATAAGACAACATTTGACCTTAGAACGAAGTGTAAACAAAAAATTGTACAGGTCATCGTACGATCTAGCCTGCAATTCTGACCCAGTCTAATACTTCGTCGATAGGTTACTGTCAAGCAGTGAGCCAGGATCCCAGGCTACGCAGGATCTTGAATGATAAGGTAAACATATGCTCATTCTAAGTTACAAAAGGTCTCTTTGTTCATTGATATAAAGTTTCAGTTTTGAAACCGGTTCCTTACCATGAAGAAAAATCAATATCCCTAGATTTAAATGTTAGTGTACTTTCACTAACAATAATTTATCAATATAAATAACTACAATAAATAATGGCAACAGTAGTATACCGCTGTTCGAAATTCATAAATCGATAGAGAAAAAACAAATCCGGGTTACAAACTAAAACTGAGGGAAACGCATCAAATATAAAATAACTACGACACAACAGAAACACAACATTAAAATGTTACACACACAGAAACGAACTATAATATAACAATGGCCATTTCCCTGACTTGGTACAGGGCATTTTAAAATAAAAATGGTGGGTTTAACCTGGTTTTGTGGCATGCCAAACCTCCCGTCAAAATAAATGATACTCTGGTTCGTTTGTCGATTGTTTATTCTAAGAATGATGAATTCGATTTTCCTAATTGACGTCTTCCTAATAGTCATTGGATCATTCAATATGAAAACTTCTCTCAATATCATATTTTTTCTTTTTCGTCATAATCAGAAATCCCTAAGACAAGGACGTAAGACTAACATATGTACTTGCCTAAGGGTAGCCTGTGTCGAACTGACCATTGTCAAGAGCTGAAAATATCTCCTGTTTGGCTTTGTGAATGTTTAAAA
The DNA here is from genome assembly GCF_965363235.1 of Mytilus galloprovincialis. NCBI lineage: Eukaryota > Metazoa > Mollusca > Bivalvia > Mytilida > Mytilidae > Mytilus > Mytilus galloprovincialis. The sequence continues at coordinate 76,405,713 of NC_134843.1, forward strand.
GGTAAAATTTTAAAAATACCGAACTCCGAGTAAAATTCAAATTAGAAAGTCCGTATTCAAAAGGCGAATCAAAAGCTCAAACATACCAAACAAATTGACAACAACTATCATTTTTCTGACTTGGTAGATGATTTTCTTTTGTAGAAAATACCGGATCAAACCTGTTGTCATAGCTATCTAAACCTCTCACTTGTATGACAGTCGCATAAAGTTCCATTATATCAAGTTGCCAATGATGTGTGAACAAAACAAACAGACATAATAGGTAAAATTGTCAAAAATAGGGGTACAGCAGTCAACACTGTGTTATAACCTTAATCACTATAAAACACAACAAGGCATATAGACAAAGTACATTAAAAATCTGGAAAGACAGGAATACAAAAGTTTACCATAGAATAATAACATAATGACGGGATGTATAAGTAAAGAGCCACCTCAAATAGATATCACTAAAACAGATTAAACAGCAATATTCATAAAGACAAATAAAGAAATTCTATAACAAGTAATTAAGATGATAAACAACGTCAGTACCCAGAATCTATACTTCAAGACCATCATGTATTAATGTAAAGTTGATACGGAAAATTTATCAACAAGGTCTTGGTAACTTCCAATGAACCTTTTCAAAAAGGTCGAGACGTTCTTTCACATACCCCAGGTTCATTAATTTCTATTTAGACACTGGTGATGCTTTACAAAGTCTGAGTTGCAGCTGCAAGCTATTCAATACCGAAGAAGTTGGGAAATATATATATCGCATATGCAGGTGAAGTTGGTATATTGCTACTGAGGTGGGAGAAATTGATAATTTAAAAATTAAAATCGTCTCGTTTGTCATGAGTCTGGTACTGAGATGACCGTGTATGTCAAATTCGAGATATAAGTCTAAAATGAGGCGGAGGAAGTCGTGTCTGTTGTTTCTTTAATTTCTGTTGGATAAATTAATATGACCCAATCAGGAAACGGTTTGTATTGTTAATGGAAAGCATATCATTAATATAAAAAAAATAGAGAATGGAAATGGGGAATGTGTAAAAGAGACAACAACCCCACCATAGTGCAGACAACAGCCGAGGGCCACCAATGGATCTTCAATGCAGCGAGAAACTCCCGCACCCTAAACAAATATATACCAGTTCAGTGATAATGGACGTCATACTAAACTCCGAATTATACACAAGAAACTAAAATTAAAAATCATATAGGACTAACAAAGGCCAGAGGTTCCTGACTTGGGACAGGCGCAACAATGCGGCGCGGTTAAACATATTATTTGAGATCTCAACCCTCCCCCTATACCTCTAGCAAATGTATTTTTAGAAGAAAGAAAAAAAATACACAATAATACGCACAGTAAAACTCAGTTTAAGAGAAGTCCGAGTCCGATGTCAGAATAGGTAACAAAAGAAACTAAACAAAATGACAATAATACATAAATTGTCTGCATATTGAGTTATATTTACGAATGATGAGCGAATCGTACATGTTGAGATATATAAACACCATAACATGGTGACAAGGGAACGTCACCATCTAAAAATGGATAATAAACGATAGAAATGAAAAATCATCTCTTTTATCATATATTTTGTATTAAGCCCTCGAGGAAAGGGCATAGGTCATTGTGTGTATAAGCTTTATTTAAAGTTAGTTCAACGGGATAAATTTCTTTAGTGTACATACTGAAGTCATCATTATGGAGAGCCAATATAATATCCAAATATCTGAAAGTATTGTAAAAATTTTTTAATCAGATGTTGTTTCGATGGGTCTTTGCGGATTCATATGAAAATATTAAGACTGTCTGCAAGGAGAGGCGCACAGTCCGTTCCCATAGGAATGCGGACAATTTGTTGAAAAAGACTACTCCCAAAATTAACGAATATGTTGTCAATAAGAAACTCCAGCATTCTGATCACTTGTTCGTCTGTGTAGCATGTTTTACCTTTTGGTTCACTGATATAAATAGCCCGTATGATATCCCAAAGTAATAAATTTAATGCGTATGCTACCATTTTTATGTTGAAAAGCAATGTGGATTATTTCTTTCAGACAATGTTTCGATTACACTTTGGGAATGATGGTAAAAATATAGAACTTATTGCAGAAAAAAGATCGAAATTTAAAATTATTGAGAAGTTCTTTAGAGATTTTTAGAATCCGCATATGATTAATACCACTACGCGAGAAAAATGTTTTGCAGTATTTCTGAATAACCTCTACCAATGTTGAAGATCAGATCAAAACTGGGATTTTAAATCTTATGCTTTCTGTAAGATTAGTGCCATGTCGTTTGGTCCCGTAGGTACAGTCTAACTTCCAAATCAAATCTCTGGTGTTTTTTATTAAGAATTTGAAAGTTTATTTTTTTTATTTATGGAAAAGAAATTATTGACTCACTAATTTACCAGTTATGCATTGAATATATTGAATTAAATATAAAACGTCACAACAAACACGAGCAAAGCTTGAATAATATTTTCACCGTGAGAAGCGGATAAAGGAACATTCACACCAAAAATAGGCACATTAACAATAGATAACGAAAAATTCCACTGTGAAACTGATATACCGATTTAGAAATGGAAAATTATTGCTGATAATTATAGGTTTTTTTGCTATAAGTTTTCGTGATTAATTTCTTTGAAGTATGGTTAGAAAATTCTTGATTTCACTTGTCTATACTTAGGATAATATGACTCAGCTAGATTCTGAGGTAAGTGTTACTAATTCTTTATTATGAAATTAAAAACATCTAGCTTTTACGAATTATAATATAAATTCACATTTACAAATTAGATTCAGAAACCAGTAACAAATGCTTTCTGAGGTTAACATTCGACTTAGACATCTTTCATTAAAAACTGGATATCTTTTTATTTTTTTATTTTTGCATTGCAATTGTTGGGATTCAAATTTACAAAATATACTAAGGGGTCATCCATAATTATCAACCATTTTCCAAAGTGTACAAAACGTACACTTGGGGGGAGGGGGTTCAAAAATCAACATTTTTACAGTACGCTTTTTTTTCATCAAATGAAATAAAACAGTCAGATATGTTTCAGTTTCTTTTCAATGCAAATTTCTATATTAAACTAAACTTTAATAGATAGGATCTTTTTTTTTATTAAGAATTATTGATTCTTGTCTTGAAATCTGAAAATGGTTGATGTACACTTTCTGAGGTAGGATGGGGGGTCTGAAAAAGTGTATGTTTTGTACACTTTGGAAAATGGTTGACAAATTTGGATGACCCCTAACACAGTAGCTGTCTCATTGAAGTTGGCACATATTCCCCTTTATTCATAACCAGGGGCGGATCCAGCCATTTTAAAAAGGGGGTGTTCCTAACCCAGGACAAAAGAGGGGGGGGTTCCAATTACATGTCCCCATTCAAATGCATTGATCGTCCAAAAGAAAGGGGGTTCCAACCCCCGGAACCCCCCCCCCCCCCCTCTGGATCCGCGCCTGATAACAGTGGCGGATCCAGGGGACCCCTTTTTTGGACGATCAATGCAATTGAATGGGAGCATATAGTTGGAACACCCCCCCCCCCTTTTACTCTTGGTTGGGAACCCCCCTTTTTTAAATGGCTGGATCCGCCTTTGCATAAGCTAAAGAAATCTTCAGAAGGTCAAGCACTAAATCAAGGTTCATACAAAAGTATTTATATGACAACGATTGTACTTTAAATTTAAATTTTGTTTGTTTGACATTGACTCCACGTCATGTGCTTACGCGCGCCAAGGAAATAAATACTCGAAGATCAAAGAAATTTATTTATGTTTATTTGTAATGTACTTCCTACAGTAGGAAAAGTACATTGACTCAAACTTATCTAGTATACTTGATCATAATCAGTTAGTGCGTCATATCGTTACATTATTTCAACTAAATCTTTGATCAAATTTAGTTAAGTTGGTACAAATACTTTTAAATAAAATCTGACTGTTTTATAGTTTCATCGGTTATGAGTTTGCTATTCAGTTTCATTATGACCATTTAGCTCTTAATGCTTTTGAATGGGGACATATGATTGGAACCCCCTTTAAAAAATGCTGGATCCGACCCTGACTTCGTCTCATTTGTTTCATTTCGTCTCATTTGTTTCATTTCGTCTCATTTGTTTCATTTCGTCTCATTTGTTTGTCCATACACATGAATGAGTTTGTCAAATAAGAAATAGAATAAGTTAATGTTTAGGATTGGATTTCATTTTATTTTATCACAGATAAGATATAAGCTAAATAATTTTACACTAATTTAGAAAAGCGAAGATAAATACGTCTTTCACTCGGAAATGAAATTATTTCTTAAAAGGTTTTGATTTTATAACATTCCATGCATTCAACGAAGAAACAATGAAGTAAGAAAGAGGGTAACATAATGGACACTCGTCTGTTCGTCTGTTGTCATTTTGTTTTCGTTTAGGATTATTGCTTGAAGTTAAGTGTTGACTCCTTAAGAAATTCTTTAATTGTGTTATTTTGTGTTTTAATGCCACTTTTAAGCACCGCATTTAGGTTATTTCGTGGCGGCCGATTTTTTATTGCTGGAGGAAGCCGGAGTGCCCAGAAAAAAACCACCGACCTTCGATAGGAAAACTGACAATCCTAGTCAAATAAGATTTGAGTCGAGTGCACCCGCACGAGTGGGGTTCGAACTCACAAACTCAGTCTTGACTGGCTAGTGATTACAGAAGTAACTACTTAGACCACTCGGCCACCGAGGCCCCTCAAATCATCTACATAGCATACTGAATGATTAGAATTGATATAAACCTAACAATTCAAAAGCCTGCTAGTTTGTATAATTGCAAGGGTGCTACGTTAAATGATGGAAAATATAAAACACCCCACCATCTCTCGGCGATGCTCGAAAAATAATGTGTTCTGTCAACAAAACATATGAACATTAAAGTTTCACAGTCTCCTCTTCATCTTGTCTTTTTGAGTAAGCAGTCCTTGGTCTGTTACATCATATAAAATGAATAATTACAAACTATTAAAATGAAACTTGTGATTTATTTTTCACTTGACATTCACGTGAGATTGTGATATATTGGCGTCTCCTTGTCTCCTCTTTCAAAAGATTTTGTTTGTTAAAAGTCTTCATTTGGATCAATATCTACCCTTTTGTTCATTTGATTGTACTTGCTTTTATTTGCAACGTCACGCTCCCGCTCACGAGGAAGAACATACTCGAAGATCAAACTAAAAAAAAATTAAGTGTTCATTTTGTTGTCTATTTCCTATTTTAGTATGTTAAATATACGTGAATATGAAAGTATTGTGAACTCAAAAAGTTCATATGTCCTTAAAAACTCGTGGTATCCTCGAGTGAGATAGCTAAGTTTTGTGTTGTTCCACAGCTTGGTCTAACCAAGATTCATTTAGAAATTTGAGCAAGGTATTGTTGGCTCAAAATAGAATTTTTTTTCCCGAACATATTTAGATTTTGTTCTGTTTAACTGGGACGCTAAAAACCAGAGTTCAGTGAGTCTGTCTGTCTTTCGGTGGTATCCATTTGACGTGGCTCTGTACTTTAAACATCCCGTCATTGTGTTAATGTTTAAAGATAATTTTTAAAATTGAGAATGCAAATGGGGAATGTGTCAAAGAGACAACAACCCGACCATAGAAGAACAGACAACAGCAGAAGGTCACCAACAGGTCTTCAATGCAGCGAAAAATTCCCGCACCCGGAGGCGTCCTTCAGCTGGCCCCCAAACAATATATATACTAATTCAGTGAATGATAATGAACGCCATACTAAACTCCAAATCGTACACAAGAAACTAAAATTAAAAATAATACAAGACTAACAAAGGCCAGAGGCTCCTGACTTGGGACAGGCGCAAAAATGCGGCGGGTTAAACATGTTTATGAGATCTCAACCCTCCCCTATACCTCTAGCCAATGTAGAAAAGTAATTGCATAACAATACGCACATTAAAATTCAGTTCAAGAGAAGTCAGAGTCTGATGTCAGAAGGTGTAACCTAAGAAAATAAACAAAATGACAATAATACATAAATAACAACAGACTACTCGCAGTTAACTGACATGCCAGCTCCAGACTTCAATTAAACTGATTGAAAGATTGTGTCTTCATCATATGAATATCAGGTACAATCCTTCCCGTTACGGGTTTAGTATCATACCATCATAACATATATGAGAAAAACATAACCCGTGTCATGCCAACAACTGGTTTTTAATTGAATGTGTTTAGTTCCTATGCAAAGACCCTATAAGTGAATCAATATTAACGCCAAAATATGCAATCTTTAATGACCTGACAACAGTATCGTAACTATATCCCTTCTTAATAAGTCTATTCAAAGTATTCTTGTCTTTCATTTTTTTAATATGCTTTTTTGTGTTTCTTGATTACATATGACGTGGCTTTGTACTTAAACATCCCGTCATTGTGTTATTGTTCTATGATAATTTATGTATTATTGTCTTTCGTTTTTGCTAATGTGCTTTGTCTGTGAGCCTTTTTGTGTTTCTTTCTTGCATGTGGCGTGGCTCAGTTCTTAAACATCCCTTCATTGTGCTATTGTTTCATGGTAAATGTTAGTTAATATATCTGGGTTTTTTTTATAGTGGTTAAGATAATAACACAACGTTGACTGCTGTTTATAGTGATTAAGATAATAACACAACGTTGACTGCTGTATCCCTTTATTTTACATTTTTACCCATTATGTCTTTTTGTTTTCTTCACACATCGTTGTCAATATAATTATACGACTGTCATACAAGTGAGAGATGTAGCTAGCTTTAAAACCAGGTTTAATCCACCACTTTCTTTATAAAAAAAATGCCTGTACCTAGTTAGGAACGTGACAGTTGTTGGCCATTCGTTTGATGTGTTTGAGGTCAAATTTTGATTTTGCCATTTGATTAGGGACATTCCGTTTTGAATTTTCCTCGGAGTTCAGTATTTTTGTTATTTTACTTTTTTATAGTACTAGTCAGGGTAAAGTCATCCATCGTCAACATGATATCGTCCAGAGTAAGCATGAAATATTTGCTACATCACGTTGTTCATGTATCAATCAATCATGCATAAAGTAATAAGTCCCACACATTACTTAAAATCTTAATATGAATTAAAATTAATGCTATTATTATCTGTTAGAAATATCAAAGAGCTTAACAATATTGGAAAACGTTTATAGTCTTCAGAAGATGCTTGCAATGGTAAATAATTTATTCAATTTTTATTTTTATTTTGATTGTATGCATTACTCGGTTTCACTCCGATGTAGTGTTTCACTGGTTAGATGTGAATATATTTTGTCTTTTAGATATGATGCTGTTCTAACCTTGCTATATTTGAGTTAAAAGTGCCCCCCTTTTCGTTGCCTGTATGAAGTAAAATGGGTTTGATTATGTGATCTAATTAATATACGCTAGCTTTTAATTTTGGATTTGAGGGAAGAAAGTCTTTCTGGAGTTTATAAAACGCGTTTACTTATAAGGAGTTATAGGATAACTTTATTTGTTTTATATGATCCTTACAATGTCTACATTTCTATCAGACACGGTACACCTAACCCTCAGTGATCTAGGTTAAAATTTCGTAGTCAATTCCGTATCTCAGATACTATAAGCAATAGGTCAACAATATTGTGTGTATGGAATGGATTGTATAAAGGTGTAAATGTCCAATTGGCATGTTTTGTCTGAATTTGACCTTTTGTCATGGTTTATTAGACAATGTTAAGTTTTTGTGTGTTGAGTTTTTGTGGTTTGGTTTATATTTCTCAGATATTATTATCAATAGCAGTCTGCACTGCATGTAAGCTACTAGTCCAATGCCCAAGACTAGTAAATATTCATTCGCATTAGTGAAAATTTCCAAATCTTATGTAGTCATATAGTAACAAGTTTTGATGTTTAGTTTCCTGACTAGTAGATGAAAAAGTTTTTGGCGCAGACTGCAATAGGACCACTAGAATATTCATGTAGGAATGATTGTAAGGTAAATATGTCTCTCTGGTTGTTTCATATGACCTTGGTCTCATTTTCATGGTTCATTAGTCAATGTTTATTTTTAATGGTTTTTTTTCTCTCAGTTAGACAGATACTATAGGCAATTGATCAACTATAGTTGGTGTCTGAATGATTGTAAGATGTACATGTCTGTATGACAGGTTCGTCTGAGTTTGAACTTTTGTTTTGTTCATTGAATAATGTTAGTAATCTGACCTTGGCCTCATTTTCCTAGTTCATTGGTCAGTGTAAGTGTATGGTATGAATGGTATGTTTGCATGTCTGTCTGGCAGGGTTCATCTGACGTTGTCTACATTAACATGGATTATTTATTGATAATGTTAAGTGAATGTGATACGAGTTTTAAACCCATCATACTTGTGAATGAATGGTTTATTATAGTGCAACCTGTAGATACATATTAGTACAATATTACATTACAGCCAGCCAAACAGGCTTACGATGCACTAACTGACAAATTAAAACTCACTTTTTTTGAAAAATAGATAACTAGTATTAGAGACTTTCAACATACATTCATGATATGTAAAACTGGTGAGACGTACATATTTCAGCGTGTGCACCAGACTTGGGGTCAATTACATTGGAATGTAATTAATTAAATTACACATTACATTGCAAAAATGGTCAATTACACTAATTACACATTACACAGTTTTTGAAATGTAATTAATTAAGTTACAATTACTTTACTAAAGTAATTAATTAAATTACACATTACATTTCATCATGATATTTTTTAACAATATTTTACATGTTTATATAATGCATGTGTAAAATATTCAGTAAGCATAGTTTAAGCGTTGCATTTGATAATCATTTAATATAGTTATTCTAATGTTGAGTCAATTAGTTTGAATCTTCTGGTCTGAAAACAGCAATTGTAAATAATCTTTCGACAGGAGCTAATGTTGTGCAAGATATTGCTTGATCCGGACATGGAAATTTTATGATTAATTAGAAGATCATTATATTGATAGGAGAGGGAATTTGTTCCTATTAACTTGACAATACATCAAGGGGTATTTTGACATCTCAGAAATGAACTCATTTGAATTAAACATAATATGAATAAAGAAATTAAAATGAATTTAAAATATTTTTTTATTTTACTTTAAAAATATTAAAAAGTCAAATGAAAGTGTGCTTGTCACAATATTGAAAATAATTTTTAGTACAAACAATGCATATTATGTCTAAATATTAGCAATATTTTGCTAATTAAATAAATTATCTGTAAAAGTGGCATTGCCCCGGGACATTTTAATCTGATTAATTGCTGTTTGCTTTTACAGCTGTTAATTTTTATTCTTTTAATCCTTATGTGTATACTAATTTGACAAAATGATTGTATGCAGTGATTTTAAATTCTAAATGAACTGTCTCAGAAAGATGTTTTTCACAGTGACACATTTTATTGTTTTTGTTTAACAAGGTGTTTATTACTTATCAATCTAAGTTAGTTAAGAGATCTTTCTTAAAAACTGAACAACCCTTATACATGATTATCACATTTTTTAAATTATAAGACTATTCAAAAAAAATCTGTAGGTCAAAAAAATGATATAAAACTTCAGAATAAATTACAGACTTCATCATGTTCATATATTAAAAAAACCATTTATATTAATATTTGAAAAATATATATAATTTTACAATTTATATTATTAAACACAAATCCTTATCTATAACACCATAAAAGTACATGTAATTGAAATGTAATTCAAAAGTAATTGAGCATTACATGCTTTTTTCAATGTAATTAATTAAATTACCATTACATGTAATTAAAAAAATGCTCAATTACACATTACATTCAATTACATGGAAAATTGTAATGCATTACACTTAATTACCATTACATTTTTAATTACCCCATCCCTGGTGTGCACTTTAGTTTAATTGAAATATGTTTCAAAACTTTTATTTCATTATATTTGTTTTTCAAATTATGCAGATCGTTTTCTCCCCTGACTGGTTCACATTGTACATTTTTCATATCTGGGCCTGATATAGGTACAGTAGGGGTTTTCTCAGTGTCTTACAGTGACTTATAATTTCATACAGCAACATCAACTGAACTCTGGTAGGTAGTTGACTCATTGGCAATCATAAGACGTTGTCTTTGTTCGTTAGATTCAGAGAAAAGTAATTAAAGTACTCAAGATTATTTGGAAATGTTAAGTGAAGAGGAGGAAAGTTTTACTTCCGAATTATAGATCTATCTAATTTCCGCCAATATCTTCTTGTGAGTCTCTATCAACATGATCAAGGAAACGCAAGCCCTTGGGATTTCGTATTAACCTTGGTATATTTACTCCCTATTTAGGAGGCGTTGTCATTGCGTCAACACGTCGAGGTCATAAACACCACAATGATATTCAAATCTGATAAAAAAAATATCAGATAAACTATATAAACTTCATATCTATAGACTCAACAAATATCACCTGCCGCTACACAGACTTTTTTTGCTAAAAAAAGAACAGTTTTTATCATGTTCAGATTTCAGAAAATGTTAAACTAATTAAAAAAAAAATAAAAATACGGAACTCCAAAGAAAAATTCAAGACAACAAGTGCCTTTATCAATTCAAGACAACAAGACTAGTGCCTTTACCAATTCAAGACAACAAGTCGTCGTGTGAATCTAATAGTGGTCTATGTCCATATTTTTGAAAATGGAGATAACTCCATCTGAAAAAGTGATAACTTGTTTTTCTACCAAGGAGCAATGAAAGAACGATGATACATTCTTTTTGTATTTCCAATTGATGAATGTTGATGTTTTCTTGTTACCGATAATAACAAACACACTCCGTTTAAATAAAAAAGACAAAAAATGATTTGGAGATAGAACAATTTTATCTTTTTGGTCACATAGTTTACAATTAAAATGGTACTGGACTTGAAACAGTATAACATTAAACCAGTAAACTATGAATGCATTAGGAAAAAGATTTTAAAGGATTCCAAAATATAATTTTTAATGTATATGTTTTATCATCGTGTATTCCTGACACTATTATTTGGCAATAATGATGATTAACTGGAAAACATTAAGTAATCTTTAATTTGAACGCACAACAAAATTGTTTCAATACAAAATACAAAGCATAATCGTGAAAGATATTATTGGCAAAAATAAATTAAAGAAATACTTCTTGTATATTTAGCAAAGCAAATAACAAAATTTGTGATATATAAAAAAACAATAATCACAAACATTTGGTTTATTCAATATAGCATCTCAATAAGTTCTCAGAACTAAACCCCATTTAACCGTCAACCCAGTGAATGAGCATTTTGAATTGTTTTGGAAAACGTTAAGTCATAAAGATAGAATCTTTTATTTGAACGCAAAACAAAATTGTTTCAATACAAGATACAAAGCATAATTGTGAAAGATATTGGCAAAAATAAATGAAAGAAATACTTCTTGTATATTTAGCATAAACAAATAACAAATGGTATATAAAAAACAATAACCACAAACAGTTGGTTTATTCAATGTAACAACTCAATAAGTTCTCAAAACTAAAAAGTATTTAACAGTCAACCCAGTGAATGAGAATTTTGAATTCTTTTCAAAACAATTTTTTTAACAAAAAATGAAACACAAATAACATTCAAGATGTAAAGGTCCAGCATCCTTAAAGTTCCTTCAGACCATAATTCTGATAACATCCTACACTGTCTGACAATGCAATAGTGATCAATAATGAGTCAACGTCTTAAAGCTTACTTGTAACTCTTGAAAACTGTTTCATAATACTTTCTGTCATCAAGGGGCATATACTTTAACATATCTTTCAAATCTTTGACTTTTTCTTTTGACAACCAATTTGATTTGGTCAACATATTAACTTTTGGCATGACAACAGTTTTCTGGTTTTTTTTCTTGTATTCTGTGCAACAATGGAAACCTCTTTGAAACTCTCATCAGAAAATGATACCTTAAACAAAACGTGTAACGGCTTCTCAACTTCTAACTTTAAATACTTAACCTTAGTAAAGGGCACAGAGTTATATTTAAATGTCCGACTAGCTGTCTGAAAATCAAAGAAGTGTTCAGGCTGTAATTGAATCACTTTCATTGATCTTTTACGAACTTTTGTCAGAATTCGCAAAAAAACTGACAGGACTAAAAATCTCGCTGAGATTCAATGCTTTCTCAATGTGACTGTGTACACAGTCAACTTCTTGAATAGACGAGTGGCCTGGCTCAGAAAATGTTTGTTCTACAGACTTAAGTGAATATGATCTGTTACTTCTCATAAAATGCTGCAGTGCAGTAACAACTATAGAGTTACGATTCTGGGGTATGCAAGAGTCCGACCATAACGTTATGGTTTCTAAAGAAGGAAAATCTTCTAGCACTTTTTCTAAAAATTTTAGTAAGGCACTCGAAATTTCCTTGGCACCTCTGCCTGCTATATGTTCTGACCAAACTGCATTATTAGCACATTTATTTAACGAGAAATGTCCAGTTAAGTTGAACACATTCAATTTTCTTTTGTAAAAAATATTTGAAATATTTGCCCTTGGACAGGTTATAACATTTTCCATGTCAAAGCAAAGAACTGCCTTGTCGGAACTTCGTTATCTCTTTCCATTTTTGGTATTAGATTTTCCAGCTATGTGTAGTTCATACTTCATTTTCAAATCTTCACCATAGTCACATCTGTCTTTCTTGGGAGTGTGGAAACCCAAATTAAATTCAAAATTAAATATGTTTTTATATGTATGATATTTTTCTGGAGTAACATCTGTTGTATTACATGTTAAAACATAAAGCTCATACATTTTTGCTATCGACAAACATGGATCAAGATATTGTCTTTTTACAGAAGACCTACAATAGTGGGAGTCCATTCGAGGAAATGAATTGATATGGTTTCTGATTCTATCTTTAGACTCATCTGATATTTTCCTCTTAACATGTCTTCCCCTTTTGTCCTCAAACTGTGGAGACTTTTTATCAAAAAACCATTGAATCCTACGGCCACTTATATCTAAGGTTGAAAGAAAAAACTCTTTACAAATACAGAGTTTACTACACTCCTTAAGTAAATGATATTTATATGTAAATTGTTTTCTTGAAATTTCTTTGTTTGTTCGCTTCCTTTCTTTCTTTAACTTTTCAATATTATTTCCATAAAATGCATTTTTTTCAGAATCGCTATATGACAAAAAAGTTTTAAAAATCGCTTTCCTTTCTGTTTCTGATATATTTTTACTGCATTTAAACCTGCATCCACCTTTACAGTCCTTTGTTCCTTGTTTAACTTCTCTCTTTCGCTGTGTTTTACCTCTAGTATTTACATATTCCATACCTGACTGCCGTCTTCTTTTCCTTAGATTTTGTTTCCATAATTCTGATTATCTTTTCCTTTTTCTCATCGTTTCATCATTTTCATTAGTCTCTATGTTTTGTTCTTCTATTGTGTCTTCATTTTGCTCTTCTGTATTTTTTACATTTTGATCATTTTGTTTCCTTGTTGTATTGTTGCCATTACCTTCACCTTGATGACTTGGGTCTTCATCAATTTCTTCCGCATTTCTTGAAGCTATGGTTTTGTTTTCATTAGGTAATGCTACTGCAGTATATATAAAATTATCAGTTGAATCACTTTGCAATTCATTAGAACATGTAGAACTGGTTGTAGGATTTAGAATCTGTACATTTGCATAAATATGTTCCGTGCTATGTTCCACATTTAAATCAAAACTTTCATTTAAATTGGTTTCAAATATATTGTTTACAGTTGAATCTGTAAACTGAAAATTGTTATTTTCATCGACTATTATAATAGTACAGTTGTCATCAGTGTTTTGAATTATAGAAGCTAATTCTTGATCATTGGATACTGTACAAATCTCCTCAATATTATAGTTATCAGGATCCATTGTTAATTATTAAATATTTGTGTATATATGTGATAGGAAAGGTATGTGTAATTAAAGTGTATCTCCCTGTGTAAGTCCTCTTCATTCACAGATGAATCAACACTAAGGTATATAGACATAAGTGTCCAGTAACACTAATCAAAAATTGATGTCACTTCAAAAAATTTCAAAAATATACCACTTATATCTAGAATTTCTAATTGAGGTATACAGGAAACAATATCTTTGATTGTCTTTGGGTTTACTTTATCAAATGAAAGATATAAGTTTTGAAGTTGATGACACTGAGATACTGCATGAAAATCACAGTCAATCAGATTTTCACACTCTGAAAGATCAAGAATTTCAAGATTTGGAAGGTACTGTAAAAAGCATGTGCTTGATATTGAAGTTCTAGTTAAATTCAACCATGTGAGTTTTCTTTTACAGCTCAAACTTGAAATGAAACTATAATCCAACACAGACAGACGGCCTGAGTAGGTACAATATCCAATATTCAAAACTCTGAAGCTCTTTAAGTGTCTAAATATGTAAGGTAAGTCAACTTCTTTTATAACTTGAGGCCAATAAAATTCAAATACTCTCCACAAGACAGGTGTTGATTTAATTTGGTGGTAAAATCTTTTACAAACTCTATTTACTACAAGCACGAGATCTTCTAGATCTAAGAAGAAAAATATCCTTATCAGAGAAACGTCGGGTAGGTTCAAGATTGGCAGCAAATTTAAGTGCCTTTACCAATTCAAGATAACAAGTGCATTCATCAATTCAAGATAACAAGTGCCTTTACCAATTCAAGACAACAAGTGCCTTTACCAATTCAAGATAACAAGTGCCTTTACCAATTCAAGACAACAAGTGCCTTTACCAATTCAAGATAACAAGTGCCTTTACCAATTCAAGACAACAAGTGCCTTTACCAATTCAAGATAACAAGTGCCTTTACCAATTCAAGACAACAAGTGCCTTCATCAATTCAAGACAACAAGTGCCTTCATCAATTCAAGACAACAAGTGCCTTTATCAATTCAAGACAACAAGTGCCTTTACCAATTCAAGACAACAAGTGCCTTTACCAATTCAAGATAACAAGTGCCTTTACCAATTCAAGACAACAAGTGCCTTCTTCAATTCAAGACAACAAGTGCCTTCATCAATTCAAGACAACAAGTGCCTTCATCAATTCAAGAAAACAAGTGCCTTTACCAATTCAAGACAACAAGTGCCTTTACCAATTCAAGATAACAAGTGCCTTTACCAATTCAGACAACAAGTGCCTTCATCAATTCAAGACAACAAGTGCCTTCATCAATTCAAGACAACAAGTGCCTTTATCAATTCAAGACAACAAGTGCCTTTACCAATTCAAGACAACAAGCGCCTTTACCAATTCAAGATAACAAGTGCCTTTACCAATTCAAGATAACAAGTGCCTTTACCAATTCAAGACAACAAAGTGCCTTTACCAATTCAAGACAACAAGTGCCTTTACCAATTCAAGACAACAAGTGCCTTTACCAATTCAAGATAACAAGTGCCTTTACCAATTCAAGACAACAAGTGCCTTCATCAATTCAAGACAACAAGTGCCTTTACCAATTCAAGACAACAAGTGCCTTCATCAATTCAAGACAACAAGTGCCTTCATCAATTCAAGACAACAAGTGCCTTTATCAATTCAAGACAACAAGTGCCTTTACCAATTCAAGACAACAAGTGCCTTTACCAATTCAAGATAACAAGTGCCTTTACCAATTCAAGACAACAAGTGCCTTCACCAATTCAAGACAACAAGTGCCTTCATCAATTCAAGACAACAAGTGCCTTCATCAATTCAAGACAACAAGTGCCTTTACCAATTCAAGACAACAAGTGCCTTTACCAATTCAAGATAACAAGTGCCTTTACCAATTCAAGACAACAAGTGCCTTCATCAATTCAAGACAACAAGTGCCTTCATCAATTCAAGACAACAAGTGCCTTTACCAATTCAAGACAACAAGTGCCTTCATCAATTCAAGACAACAAGTGCCTTCATCAATTCAAGACAACAAGTGCCTTTATCAATTCAAGACAACAAGTGCCTTTACCAATTCAAGACAACAAGTGCCTTTACCAATTCAAGATAACAAGTGCCTTTATCAATTCAAGACAACAAGTGCCTTCACCAATTCAAGACAACAAGTGCCTTCATCAATTCAAGACAACAAGTGCCTTCATCAATTCAAGACAACAAGTGCCTTTACCAATTCAAGATAACAAGTGCCTTTACCAATTCAAGACAACAAGTGCCTTCATCAATTCAAGACAACAAGTGCCTTCATCAATTCAAGACAACAAGTGCCTTCATCAATTCAAGATAACAAGTGCCTTTACCAATTCAAGACAACAAGTGCCTTCACCAATTCAAGACAACAAGTGCCTTTACCAATTCAAGACCACAAGTGCCTATACCAATTCAAGATAACAAGTGCCTTTACCAATTCAAGACAACAAGTGCCTTCATCAATTCAAGACAACAAGTGCCTTTACCAATTCAAGATAACAAGTGCCTTTACCAATTCAAGACAACAAGTGCCTTCATCAATTCAAGACAACAAGTGCCTTCCTCAATTCAAGACAACAAGTGCCTTCATCAATTCAAGACAACAAGTGCCTTCATCAATTCAAGACAACAAGGGCCTTCATCAATTCAAGACAAGTGCCTTTACCAATTCAAGATAACAAGTGCCCTTACCAATTCAAGACAACAAGTGCCTTCATCAATTCAAGACAACAAGTGCCTTTACCAATTCAAGACAACAAGTGCCTTTACCAATTCAAGACAACAAGTGCCTTCATCCATTCAAGACAACAAGTGCCTTTACCAATTCAAGATAACAAGTGCCTTCATCAATTCAAGACAACAAGTGCCTTTACCAATTCAAGACAACAAGTGCCTTTACCAATTCAAGACAACAAGTGCCTTTACCAATTCAAGATAACAAGTGCCTTTACCAAGACAACAAGTGCCTTTACCAATTCAAGACAACAAGTGCCTTCATCAATTCAAGACAACAAGTGCCTTCATCAATTCAAGACAACAAGTGCCTTCATCAATTCAAGACAACAAGTGCCTTCATCAATTCAAGACAACAAGTGCCTTCATCAATAAAAGACAAGTGCCTTTACCAATTCAAGATAACAAGTGCCCTTACCAATTCAAGACAACAAGTGCCTTCATCAATTCAAGACAACAAGTGCCTTTACCAATTCAAGACAACAAGTGCCTTCATCAATTCAAGACAACAAGTGCCTTTACCAATTCAAGACAACAAGTGCCTTTACCAATTCAAGATAACAAGTGCCTTCATCAATTCAAGACAACAAGTGCCTTTACCAATTCAAGACAACAAGTGCCTTCATCAATTCAAGACAACAAGTGCCTTTACCAATTCAAGACAACAACTGCCTTCATCAATTCAAGACAACAAGTGCCTTCATCAATTCAAGACAACAACTGCCTTCATCAATTCAAGACAACAAGTGCCTTTACCAATTCAAGACAACAAGTGCCTTTACCAATTCAAGACAACAAGTGCCTTCATCAATTCAAGACAACAAGTGCCTTTACCAATTCAAGACAACAAGTGCCTTCATCAATTCAAGACAACAAGTGCCTTTAGCAATTCAAGACAACAAGTGCCTTCATCAATTCAAGACAACAAGTGCCTTTACCAATTCAAGACAACAAGTGCCTTCATCAATTCAAGACAACAAGTGCCTTTACCAATTCAAGACAACAAGTGCCTTCATCAATTCAAGACAACAAGTGCCTTTAGCAATTCAAGACAACAAGTGCCTTCATCAATTCAAGACAACAAGTGCCTTTACCAATTCAAGACAACAAGTGCCTTCATCAATTCAAGACAACAAGTGCCTTCATCAATTCAAGACAACAAGTGCCTTCATCAATTCAAGACAACAAGTGCCTTCATCAATTCAAGACAACAAGTGCCTTTACCAATTCAAGACAACAAGTGCCTTTACCAATTCAAGACAACAAGTGCCTTCATCAATTCAAGACAACAAGTGCCTTTACCAATTCAAGACAACAAGTGCCTTCATCAATTCAAGACAACAAGTGCCTTTACCAATTCAAGACAACAAGTGCCTTCATCAATTCAAGACAACAAGTGCCTTCATCAATTCAAGACAACAAGTGCCTTCATCAATTCAAGACAACAAGTGCCTTTACCAATTCAAGACAACAAGTGCCTTCATCAATTCAAGACAACAAGTGCCTTCATCAATTCAAGATAACAAGTGCCTTTACCAATTCAAGATAACAAGTGCCTTTACCAAGACAACAAGTGCCTTTACCAATTCAAGACAACAAGTGCCTTCATCAATTCAAGACAACAAGTGCCTTCATCAATTAAAGACAACAAGTGCCTTCATCAATTCAAGACAACAAGTGCCTTCATCAATTCAATACAACAAGTGCCTTCATCAATTCAAGACAACAAGTGCCTTTACCAATTCAAGACAACAAGTGCCTTTACCAATTCAAGACAACAAGTGCCTTCATCAATTCAAGACAACAAGTGCCTTCATCAATTCAAGACAACAAGTGCCTTCATCAATTCAAGACAACAAGTGCCTTCACCAATTCAAGACAACAAGTGCCTTCATCAATTCAAGACAACAAGTGCCTTCATCAATTCAAGACAACAAGTGCCTTCATCAATTCAAGACAACAAGTGCCTTCATCAATTCAAGACAACAAGTGCCTTCATCAATTCAAGACAACAAGTGCCTTCACCAATTCAAGATAACAGGTGCCTTCATCAATTCAAGACAACAAGTGCCTTTACCAATTCAAGATAACAAGTGCCTTCATCAATTCAAGATAACAGGTGCCTTCATCAACTCAAGACAACAAGTGCCTTTACCAATTCAAGATAACAAGTGCCTTTACCAATTCAAGACAACAAGTGTCTTCATCAATTCAAGACAACAAGTGCCTTCATCAATTCAAGACAACAAGTGCCTTTACCAATTCAAGATAACAAGTGCCTTCATCAATTCAAGACAACAAGTGCCTTTACCAATTCAAGACAACAAGTGTCTTTACCAATTCAAGACAACAAGTGCCTTTATTAATTCAAGACAACAAGTGCCTTTATCAATTCAAGACAACAAGTGCCTTTATTAATTCAAGACAACAAGTGCCTTTATCAAATGGGAAAATCAAAAACTCCAACACATCAAACGAAATAAAAACAACTGCATATTCCGGACTCGGTACAGGCATCTCCTTATCAGAGACATATAATCTATGTAATATTTATTATATGTCTCTGTCCTTATGTAGGAAATGGTGGATTAAACCTGGTTTTATAGCTAAATCAAGCTCTCACATGTATTCTAGTCGCATATGAATAGACTTATAAAAAAAAACAATTGACCTTTCCTATGATTGTTATTGTGTAAATGTCGTATTGAAGACGAAATCGATATAGATCTATTCTGGAACATATGTGGGCCCTATTGTTAGACATACTGTTCCCAGATGATCTATTAGAATGTCAAGGATATTAAGAATAAGTTAACACACACACATAAAAGAAGATCCGTGTCCCAGTCTTTGCAGGCGACAATATTAATATCTGACTATATATTACAAAAGGGAAGTGGCTTTTTTTCCGGCATCGGCAAAATAGCAAATTTGTTATTTTACCGGCTCTGATTTAAATATCTTAATATAATTCGAGCACCAGCAATAGAGTGAATTTGTTATTCTGCTGGTTCTTTATGAAGAGTGAATATTAATAAACTTGAGAATGGAAATGGGGAATGTGCCAAAGAGACAACCACCCGACCATAGAGCAGACAACAGCATTTACTTTTGAAAAGGAAAGTACTATAAAATTATATATATATAATAGTTATCAAAAGTACCAGGATTATAATTTTATACGCCAGACGCGAAAGTGTGCAGTGTAAATATTAAAGATTAAAACATTTACTGGTACATGCAAACCAGTAGTTCAATAATAAAACAGCTACTATAATACTTGAGACCGTGAGATATAATCGTCTATAAACATTTATCAGTCAAATTTAAATACTAAACAGCTATTAAAAATTTATTACAAGAAAAAAAAGATAAAAATTAACCATTCAATTGTTGCAATGAAATCATATATGACATGTAGTTGAAATTATTTCTATATAAAATAACTCAGTCCAATGCTTAGGCAGCAACCATTTGATTTTCTGGGGGGGGGGGGGGGGCTATGGGTTTTTTTTCTGTACAAACTTTTTTTTTCGCCTGTGGCGAAAAACAATCTATTTTTTTCGCGACAAGTCGAAAACAATTTTTTTTCTTTCAATTTTAGCATTACATATAGTGGCAGCTGGGGGTGAAACAAACAATTTTTTTTTCTCAGAATCAAAAACAAATTATTTTTTTCTCCAAAAACTGGAAACAAACTTTTTTTTCCAAAAAAAAACCATAGACCCCCCCCCCCCCAGAAAATCAAATGGTTGCTGCCTTAACATGTAGCTTAACATGTACAATGTATGCATACGAATAAAATCTCGTATCTTTTAGCTGAAAACAGGAACATACATAAAGATATACTGTTCCCAGACGTAAGTTAGAAAAAAGTTAATCTTGTTGCATATTATACAAGGAGTCATACAATATAACAAAAGCATCACATACAGTGTATAACTTCAAAACAAAAATGTTTAAATAAAACTTGCTTTTGAAATGAGTCAGTTATTTGAATATGCATATGTGTAAACAAAATAGTTTTTAACTTGGCTTCCGCTTTATACCTAAAGCCAGCAAAATAACATATTTTCTGTTTTTCCAGCGTGGCATATATAAATCACTATATTGCTGGTGCCAGCAAAATAGGCATTTCTATAGAGGTAGGCTATTTTCTCGGCTTGATTAAAGATATTTTAATCAGAGCCGGGAAAAATTATAGCCTCTGCCTGATGATTTTTATAATAAGTTTGAATATCCCGCTGAAAAATATTTGCGATAACTAACAACCAATCGATATCTAACTGACATCGACCAATAATAGTAAGCCTTACAAACGTAACATGGAATTGTTGTAAACAAGATGTTTTGACTTGTCAAGCAAAAATACTATAACCTAAACTCTAGACAGCAAAATGGCTACAGTGCTCGGTGTTGGGCCAGGATTGTTTACTTTAGCTTTGATATGGTCAATTTGTCTTTTGCTCTGTTTGCTTCTCTCAAGAGCGGAAGGGGCGATTGCGTAAGTTACAGGAAAAATATTCCAACACTTGCAACAGATTTTAAAATATAATTTGGAGAGATCCTCATAAATGAATGGGTATTTTCAGTGATTAAAAGACATTACTTTAGATTGCAAGATATTTGCTGTCATGGTTCAAACATTCAGTTGAACCAAGGATTTGCATAGTAATTAACATGTTTAAGATTACTTTCTATAAATAGTAAGGCCAAACAAAATAATACATGTGTTTCTGCTATTAAATGTGCTGACAAAAAATAGGTTAGGTACATGTAGGTAGGCAATATCATTTTATGTTACAAACATTTTTTAGATGGTTTCTACTACGAATTAGTCTGACTTTAACATAGTCATAAACGTCTTGAAAGACTATATTATATTTTTTTCTTTAATGCCGCAGGAAGGTGTCAAAGCAAAAATTTAAAATAGACTTCCAAGACGTCATAATTATTTGGACTAACTTGAACACTGCTTTTTCCAAAATGGCATAAAAAGTGTTCAGGTATGCACTAAAAATTAGGGTAGGTAAAGTAAGCGGAAACACATGTATTATTTTCTTTTTGCCTTACAATACAAATCCTTGGTTAAATGACAACATTTTGCCCTAAGACACCATACAACTGAAATATATTTTGGGTATAAAACTACATAGAAAACTGGATACTGAGGAATATGAACTCTACCAGAAAAAAACTAGTGTGATTCAGAATGGTTAGGCTCAGGGCCGTTAGCAGACAGTGCTGTACATGTCATGAACTGTTCTTACTATAAAATATGTGAGTTAGTTTCATCAAATGATTGGGCATCATACTGATTCATGCATAAGCCACTTTGTAGTTGGATCTTATCTAACCAATTTGAAGACATCACCAAATTAATAAATAATCAGTCATGTAATTTTTCTAACAAGTCATAAGAAGGCTGTCCAAGCAATCTTGGACTATAATGTGAAAAAGCAGTTATGTAGAAAATACTGCAATAAAATTTTGCACCATTTATAAACATCTTAAACATATTGCAGTTGCGCTAAGTGCTTTGTTACTTATTACATTATGTAAAGAAAAAGGTACTTTTTTGGGTGGCTAATTCATAGAATAACTGTGGACTCGGGATCCCAAAAGGGATTTGATCGAACTAAATAGGTTAAGGTTTATGTACCCTTCTGTAGCCATTTTTGTACAAATTTTTCAAACCTCAATTGTATCAAAACTAAAGATATAATAAATAATAGAGATAGACCATTTAGTACATGTTCCAAGGGGAAACTTGATGCAAAGCATTATTTTTTACTGATTCATTGCATTTGATAGAAAAAGAGGACTTTGTGGCAAATAAATCAAGATTTTTATAGAATCCACAGCCTTTAATACAGAGATTTTTGTTATAAAATTTGAAACATAAATTACTCACTTGATTTTCTATGATGTGCTAGTGTTTATTTTTTACAAAAAGTTCTAAGTAACCTGTAAATTCCAAAACACCTCATGCTGAGTCACTAAAGTCGAGCGCACCCTAAAAGGTGTACTTGATTTTGGCCATATTTATACTTGTCTTAACCAATAACTACATTTATAAA
The DNA here is from genome assembly GCF_965363235.1 of Mytilus galloprovincialis. NCBI lineage: Eukaryota > Metazoa > Mollusca > Bivalvia > Mytilida > Mytilidae > Mytilus > Mytilus galloprovincialis. The sequence continues at coordinate 76,428,516 of NC_134843.1, forward strand.
CTTGTTTTAAGGAAATCAATGCTAGCACTGCATGCAATAATCCTATATCTATCAGTCATCAAATTGCCAAATATGAGAGTACAAGGATAAAGGCTGTGGATTTTCTATAAAAATCTTGATTTATTTGCCACAAAGTCCTCTTTTTCTATTAAATGCAATGGAACAGTAAAAAATAATGCTTTGCATCAAGTTTCCCCTTGGAATATGTACAAAATGGCCTATCTCTATTATTCATAATATCTAGTTTTGATACAATTGAAGTTTGAAAAGTTCGTACAAAAATGGCTACAGAAGGGTACATAAACCTTAAGGATTATGTACCCTTGTGTTGATTCAATGCTAAACATATGGAAATTTTATAGAAAATCCACAACCTTTATCCTTGTACTCTCACATTTGGCAATTTGATGACTGATAGGTATAGGATTACTGCATATATACAGTGCTAGTATTGATTTCCTTAAAAAAAAGTTTATTAATGTAGTTATTGTTTAAAACAAATAAAAATATGGACAAAATCAAGTACACCTTTTAGGGTGCACTTGACTTTAGTGACTCAGCACGAGGTATTTTGGAATTTACAGGTTGATTAGAACTTTTTGTAAAAAATAAACACTAGCACATCATAGAAAATCAAGTGAGTAATCTATGTTTCAAATTTTATAACAAAAATCTCTGTTTTAAAGGCTGTGGATTTTTTATAAAAATCTTGGTTTATTTGCCACAAAGTACTCTTTTTCTATTAAACGCAATGAAACAGTAAATATTAATGCTTTGCATCAAGTTTCCCCTTGGTACATGTACAAAATGGCATATCTCCATTATTCATTATATCTGTAGTTTTTATACAATTGAAGTTTGAAAAGTTCGTACAAAAATGGCTACAGATGGGGTCATAAACCTGTTTCACTGGTTAGTGTGATGGGCCTAATTCCATCCTTTGTCCTGAAAACATCAATATGAGAATGGTTCATTGGAAAATTGAGATTTTCTAAACAGAACAGAGAGAAAAGATTAAGAACTTGTATAATTTATTTTAATTTGAAATTCATTGAGTCCTAATTGTACTCTTGCTATTATTCTTTAACCGTTGTTTTTAATTTTAAATTTCATTACTTTTGTACAAATTATTTCCATATTATAATAAATAACAAATCCAAAACCTGAGAAGTGTTTTTGGTTGTGTTCTACAAAACCAGAAGAGAACCTCTCGACTACAAATTTATGAAAATTATTCATCCAATTCTTTCAACCTTTATAATTATTAATAATATATTAAATACTTTTTCAGTCATCATGGTTAAATATTGAAAATGGATGAAATGATACATTGTAATCATATGTCTATCTCCTACCCCTATGTTGTTGGTGTCTTTTAATTATAATTTGATATTTTTTTGTAGATATGCTGGTATAGGATCTGTTTTATTTGCTGGATTGATAACTGTTATATTAGTGGTATTACCAAGGGAACCTAAAGTACCTACCATAGAAGAATCCGTCACTGTAAGTTACTGTACATCCAAGACAGAGGCCATGTTCGCACTAAATGCCATGTACAGTAAACATGTTTACAATTAGTTTAATGTACTGGACATTGGTTTCACATAGAATTTGTTCACACCTATACATAGGGTTTAATTACCTGTACACAAGATTTGTTCACACTTGTGAACTGTATGTCATTTAAATGTTCAAATTCAAATTTCTTGGACAACTTTTCTAGCAGTTTGGAAACGACCGTTTGACTTCAAAATACAAATGTAAAAGGGGGCGCACACAAGGCCTACATTGACTATCCACTGCATGTAGACAAAACACAATTTAAACTACATGTAAACATTGAGTTTTATCAATGGAAACAACTGTGCTTAGTTACATGTGAATTACACTAAAACAAAACACCAAGTTTAGGCAGTGGCGGATCCAGGGGGAGGGTTCTGGGGGTTGGAACCCCCCCTTTTTTGGACGATCAATGCATTTGAATGGGGACATATAGTTGGAACCCCCACTTTGTCCTGGGTTGGGAACCCCCCTTTTTCAAATGGCTGGATCCGCCACTGTTAGGTCAATGTGAACAAGGCCTTACATATATATGAACATGTTGAAATGTAATATGTGAAAATTTCCAGAAAAATACAAAAATGTTTGCTTGATGTTAGATTTACAATAAAATGTATATCACTCAGGTATCCAATTTAAGATATTGGTGATATTCTAAATGAAGAAATAAATGAAGAAAATTAAATCAGCAAGTTCTGTGGTCAAGATATAAATGGGTAGGCAACATTTTCAAAGTGACAAGTTTTCAGATATTTATAAGAACAAACCTTCAAGGTATATTTATAAGCGAATTAATTTTGCCAGTATGACAAGTGTTTTAATTTATACAATGTATAGTCAATTAAAAATATGTCTGTTTTTTCCAGATTTTTGACTATGGAATAATATACAGATATTTAATGATAGCAGGATGTGCATTGTTTATAATAATTGGACTAGTTGCATATTTGTCAGATCACATGATGATGCCAATTTATGCTAAACCAATCAGAAGGCTACGTTAGATAATATAGTGCTAGTACCATAGATACAAATAGAATTGACACTTTCCTTATTGGATAATAAATACAGAGACTCAACAGGAGATATTGTTATTTGTTACTGTGATAGTTCAAATGATTTTAAATGATATTGTTTTTATTTATTTTCATACATTGTACGCATATTATATATACTTTTGTAAGTTAATGATAGTAAAAATATATAAATGATATCTATTCTGTTTGCATATATATACATATTTGAAGCCTTGAGATAAGAAAAGATAGAGGTTTTAAATAGTTTTCTTAAAAGGAAATCAATCCAAGAATGAGTCAATAAATGATCATGTTTGACCTTTGTAGTTCTAGTCTTGTTGGTCATTTTTTATGCCCCATTTGTGGGCATTATGTTTTCTGGTCTATGCGTTTGTTCGTCTGTCCCTCTTTAGGTTAAAGTTTTTTGTGAGGTAGTTGTTGATGAAGTTAAAGTCCAATCAACTTGAAACTTAGTACACATGTTCCCTATGATATGATCTTTCTAATTTTAATGCCAAATTATAGTTTTTATCCCAAATAACAAGAGTGCACACACTGAAATATCTCGCCTTCTTTACTTATCATTGATTATGTTGGTAGTCCTAAATATAAAGCTTTACTACAACTATCACATAAACTTGACATGATCCAAGTAAATGTGGTCAAAGTCATATAAACCAAACAAGAAATACATTAAAAAGACCAAAACTCAAAAACTTAAACTTTGACCACTGAACTGTGAAAACGAGGTCAAGGTCTGATGACATCTGACAGCTAGACATGCAGACCTTATAATCATTTCATACACCAAATATAGTATACCTATTGCATTTAGTATAAGAAAACAGACCAAAACACAATAACCTAACTTTAACCACCGAACCATGAAAATGGGGTCAAGGTCAGAAGATACATACCAGTTAAACATGTACACCATACACCAAATATACTAAACCTATTGTTTATAGTATCTGAGATATGGACTTGACCACCAAAACTTAACGTTGTTCACTGATCCATGAAATGAGGTCGAGGATCAAGTGAAAACTGTCTGACAGACATGAGGACCTTGCAAGCTAAGCACATACCAAATATACTCTTATTACTCATAGTAAGAGAGAAATTAACTTTACAAAAAATCTTCACTTTTTCAAGTAGTCACTGAACAATGAAAATGAGGTCAAGGTCAAGTATGAAGCATCCAGGCCTTCCACCTTCTAAAATATAAAACTTTTTAGAAGTAAGCTAACACCGCTGCCAGATCACTATCCCTATGTTGAGCTTTCTGTGACAAAAAATTGCAGGATAGACAAAATCAAACAAATTTTGTATCTTCAATGCTCTTCTACTTTGTACTTGTTTGGCTTTATAACTATTTTGATCTGAGCGTCACTGATGAGTCTTATGTAGACAAAGCAGTGTCTGGCGTATTAAATTATAATCCTGGTACCTTTGATAACAATTTACACCACTGGGTTGATGCCACTGCTGGTGGGCGTTTCATCCCCGAGGATATCACAAACTTCAGTGTTGACATAAATATCAATTATATGGTCATTTTTACAAATTTCCTGTGTACAAAATTTTGAATTTTTCGAAAAACTAAGGACTTTCTTATCCCAGGAATAGATTACCTTAGCCGTATTTGACACAACTTTTTGAAATTTTGGGTCCTCAATGCTCTCTAACTTTGTACTTGTTTTGGCTTTATAACTATTTTGAGCGTCACTGATGAGTCTTATGTAGACGAAACGTGCGTCTGGCATATTAAATTATAATTCTGGTACCTTTGATAACAATTTACACCACTGGGTTGATGCCACTGCTGGTGGGCGTTTTGACCTTGAGGGTATCACCAGCCCAGTAGTCAGCACTTCAGTGTTGACATGAATATCAATTATATGGAAATTTTTACAAATTTCCTGTTACAAAACTTTGAATTTTTCGAAAAAACTAAGGATTTTCTTATCCCAGGAATAGATTACCTAAGCCGTATTTGGCACAACTTTTTGAAATTTTGGGTCTTGATGCTCTTCAACTTTGTACTTGTTTGGCTTTATAACTATTTTGATCTGAGCGTCTACATAAGACTCATCAGTTCCAAAGTTCTTTTAAAAAAAGTCGATCGTCCACCATTTTAGAATGATGCCTGGTATTTCTATGTCCCTGCAAAGAGGGACAAAACTAGAGGCTCTAAAGAGCCTGTGTCGCTCACCTTGGTCTATGTGAATATTAAAGGAAGCAGATGGATTCATGACAAAATTGTGTTTTGGTGATGGTGATGTGTTTGTACATCTTACTTTACTGAACATTCTTGCTGCTTAAAATTATCTCTATCTATAATGAACTTGGCCCATTAGTTTCAGTGGAAAATGTTAGTAAAAATTTACAAATTTTATGAAAATTGTTAAAAATTGACTATAAAGAACAATAACTCCTAAGGGGGTCAATTGACCATTTCGGTCATGTTGACTTATTTGTAAATCTTACTTTGCTGAACATTATTGTTGTTTACTATTTATCTCTATCAATAATAATATTCAAGATAATGACCAAAAACAGCAAAATTTCCTTAAAACTAACAATTCAGGGTCAGCAACCCAACAACGGGTTGTCCGATTCATCTAAAAATTTCTGAGCAGATAAATGATGACCTGATAAACAATTTTACCCCATGTCAGATTTGCTCTAAATGCTTTGGGTTTTGAGTTATAAGCCAAAAACTGCATTTTACCCCATGTTCTATTTTTAGCCATGGCGGCCATCTTGGTTGGATGGCCGGGTCACCGGACACATTTTTCAAACTACTAACCCAAAAGATGATTGTGGCCAAGTTTGGATTAATTTGGCCAAGTAGTTTCAGAGGAGAAGATTTTTGTAAAAGATTACTAAGATTTACGAAAAATGGTTAAAAATTGACTATAAAGGGCAATAACTCCTAAAGGGGTTAACTGACCATTTCAGTCATGTTGACTTATTTGTAAATCTTACTTGGCTGAACATTATTTCTGTTTATAGTTTATCTCTATCTATAATAATATTCAAGATAATAACCAAAAAGAGCAAAATTTCCTTAAAACTACTAATTCAGGGCCAGCAACCCAACAACGGTTTGTCCGATTCATCTGAAAACTTCAGGGCAGATAGATCTTGAACTGATAAACAATTTTACCCCCACGTCAGATTTGCTATAAATGCTTTGGGATTTGAGTTATAAGCCAAAAACTGCATTTTACCCCATGTTCTATTTTTAGCCATGGCGGCCATATTGGTTTGATGGCCGGGTCACCGGACACATTTTTCAAACTATTAACCCAAAAGAAGATTGTGGCCAAGTTTGGATTAATTTGGCCCAGTAGTTTCAGAGGAGAAGATTTTTGTAAAATATTACTAAGATTTACGAAAAATGGTTAAAAATTGACTATAAAGGGCAATAACTCCTAAAGAGGTCAACTGACCATTTCAGTCATGTTGACCTATTTGTAAATCTTACTTTGCTGAACATTATTGCTGTTTACTGTTTATCTCTATCTATAATAATATTCAAGATAATAACCAAAAAGAGCAAAATTTCCTTAAAATTACTAATTCAGGGGCAGCAACCCAACAACGGGTTATCCGATTCATCTGAAAATTTCAGGGCAGATAGATCTTCACCTGTTTAACAATTCTACCCCCATGTCAGATTTGCTCTAAATGCTTTGGTTTTTGAGTTATAAGCCAAAAACTGCATTTTACCCCTATGTTCTATTTTTAGCCATGGCGGCCATCTTGGTTGGTTGGCGGGGTCACGCCACACATTTTTTAAACTAGATACCCCAATGATGATTGTGGCCAAGTTTGGTTTCATTTGGCCCAGTAGTTTCAGAGGAGAAGATTTTTGTAAAAGTTAACGACGACGGACGACGCCGGACGCCAAGTGATGGGAAAAGCTAAACTAGAGGCTCTAAAGAGCCTGTGTCGCTCACCTTGGTCTATGTGAATATTAAAGGAAGCAGATGGATTCAAGACAAAATTGTGTTTTGGTGATGGTGATGTGTTTGTACATCTTACTTTACTGAACATTCTTGCTGCTTAAAATTATCTCTATCTATAATGAACTTGGCCCATTAGTTTCAGTGGAAAATTGTTAAAAATTGACTATAAAGAACAATAACTCCTAAGGGGGTCAATTGACCATTTCGGTCATGTTGACTTATTTGTAAATCTTACTTTGCTGAACATTATTGTTGTTTACAGTTTATCTCTATCAATAATAATATTCAAGATAATGACCAAAAACAGCAAAATTTCCTTAAAACTAACAATTCAGGGTTAGCAACCCAACAACGGGTTGTCCGATTCATCTAAAAATTTCTGAGCAGATAAATGATGACCTGATAAACAATTTTACCCCATGTCAGATTTGCTCTAAATGCTTTGGGTTTTGAGTTATAAGCCAAAAACTGCATTTTACCCCATGTTCTATTTTTAGCCATGGCGGCCATCTTGGTTGGATGGCCGGGTCACCGGACACATTTTTCAAACTACTAACCCAAAAGATGATTGTGGCCAAGTTTGGATTAATTTGGCCAAGTAGTTTCAGAGGAGAAGATTTTTGTAAAAGATTACTAAGATTTACGAAAAATGGTTAAAAATTGACTATAAAGGGCAATAACTCCTAAAGGGGTCAACTGACCATTTCAGTCATGTTGACTTATTTGTAAATCTTACTTTGCTGAACATTATTGCTGTTTATAGTTTATCTTTATCTATAATAATATTCAAGATAACCAAAAAGAGCAAAATTTCCTTAAAATTACTAATTCAGGGGCAGCAACCCAACAACGGGTTGTCCGATTCATCTGAAAATTTCAGGGCAGATAGATCTTGACCGGATAAACAATTTTACCCATGTCAGATTTGCTCTAAATGCTTTGGGTTTTGAGTTATAAGCCAAAAACTGCATTTTACCCCATGTTCTATTTTTAGCCATGGCGGCCATCTTGGTTGGATGGCCGGGTCACCGGACACATTTTTCAAACTACTAACCCAAAAGATGATTGTGGCCAAGTTTGGATTAATTTGGTCCAGTAGTTTCAGAGGAGAAGATTTTTGCAAAAGATTACTAAGATTTACGAAAAATGGTTAAAAATTGACTATAAAGGGCAATAACTCCTAAAGGGGTCAACTGACCATTTCAGTCATGTTGACTTATTTGTTAATCTTACTTTGCTGAACATTATTGCTGTTTACTGTTTATCTCTATCTATAATAATATTCAAGATAATAACCAAAAAGAGCAAAATTTCCTTAAAATTACTAATTCAGGGGCAGCAACCCAACAACGGGTTATCTAATTCATCTGAAAATTTCAGGGCAGATAGATCTTGAACTGATAAACAATTTTACCTCATGTCAGATTTGCTCTAAATGCTTTGGGATTTGAGTTATAAGCCAAAAACTGCATTTTACCCCATGTTCTATTTTTAGCCATGGCGGCCATCTTGGTTTGATGGCCGGGTCACCGGACACATTTTTCAAACTACTAACCCAAAAGATGATTGTGGCCAAGTTTGGATTAATTTGGCCAAGTAGTTTCAGAGGAGAAGATTTTTGTAAAATATTACTAAGATTTACAAAAAATGGTTAAAAATTGACTATAAAGGGCAATAACTCCTAAAGGGGTCAACTGACCATTTCAGTCATGTTGACTTATTTGTAAATCTTACTTTGCTGAACATTATTGCTGTTTACTGTTTATCTCTATCTATAATAATATTCAAGATAATAACCAAAAAGAGCAAAATTTCCTTAAAATTACTAATTCAGGGGCAGCAACCCAACAACGGGTTATCTGATTCATCTGAAAATTTCAGGGCAGATAGATCTTCACCTGTTTAACAATTCTAACCAATGTCAGATTTGCTCTAAATGCTTTGGTTTTTGAGTTATAAGCCAAAAACTGCATTTTACCCCTATGTTCTATTTTTAGCCATGGCAGCCATCTTGGATGGTTGGCCGGGTCACTGGACACTTTTTTTAAACTATATACCCCCAATGATGATTGTGGCCAAGTTTGGTTTAATTTGGCCCAGTAGTTTCAGAGGAGAAGATTTTTGTAAAAGTTAAAGACGACGACGGACGACGACGACGGATGACGGACGACGCCGGACGCCAAGTGATGAGAAAAGCTCACTTGGCCTTTTAGGCCAGGTGAGCTAAAAAGGTTAGGGGCAGTTAATAATAGTTAGGTTCAAATATTATATTAAAATATCATATTTGTGTCAATTCAATGGTTAAAATTTCAAAAGATTTGGTATTATTGCATAGCAATATAATATTTCCCACAGAAAGTAACCAAAAGTTAGCATGCAATAAATTCTATTATTACCTAATAAAGAGTATTTTACTGTTTTATTAATATTTCTATATCATTTGCTATTTTTCTGCCATTTTTTGATCCATGGTCTATTGCACTGGAAATTATCTTTCTATTGAACCTATGTGCAGTCTATTGCACTGACCTGTTATGACCTCTAAGCCTTATTCTGAAAACTGATTAGGTGAAAGGTATTCATGTTGTCCAATCAAATTGGGTCTTTTAAACATTTTTGGGTTTATTGTTTCATGTCCGTTTTATTTAATTTCTAAAGTATTGGTTGTACATGTATGCTCCTTACACATTATAATTAATACAGTTGTTACTTTCATATGTTTTAATTCTAAGAATTAGTTAGAACTGACTCAGTATGTATTAGGTAATAAAACAGTGCAATAAATCTTCAAAATTCATGACGTCATCAATGACAAAATCTTAGTTCAAACTAGTTTTTACTTTCAAATATTATATTGCTATACAATAAAGGGTTATTGCATGAATATTGGGGAATATTGTCCCTTGTAGAACATATATTGCACTTGAAAGCTTGTGCAATATAAAATTCTACTTGGAACGATATTCCCCAATAATCATGCAATAACCCTATATTATTATACAAAATAAAATATCTGAAGGACTTACAAAAATTGACCAACAAAACATGAGAATGAGGACTTGTAAAATTATCCCTGTGGATAGATGTACACCTTAAAATAGAAACAAGAGTCCACACACTGAAAGGTCTCCCTTTCTTTATTTCCCTTTCATTTTATGTTGATAGTCCTAAATATAAAGCTTTACTTTACAAGTATCACTTAAACTTAACATGATCGAAGAAAATGAGGTCGAGGTCAGATAACCCAAACAAGAAATACATGTTCACCTCGCAATCATTCAATACACCAAATATAGTTGACCCTTTGCTAATAGGTCATAAGAAACTGACTTAACATGGAAAACTAAATATTGACCTGTGAACCATGAAGATGAGGTCAAGGTCAGATGAACCATGCCAAACAGACATGAACATCTTACAATTGATCTATGCATTAAATATAGTTGACCCATTGCTTATAGTATCTAAGTAACAAACTTAACCATGAAATCTTAACATTGACCAACGAACCATGAAAATGAGGTGAAGGTCAGATGATACCTACCAGACAGACACATATATACCTTACAATCCTTTCATTTTTCTAGTCTAAAATGGGAAAGATACAGAATGATAAACAATGATTTTTTCCCATGTCTTTTATTGTACATCATTAAATAACAAATATCTGTTTATAACAGATTTCAATAACAATATATCAATTATAAAGCTGAATTCATTGGATTTCAGGGGAGGTAAGTCATTCTATTTCCTCCAAAATACATCAATAAATAAACTTTTAACCGTAAATTAATTTTGCTACTCCAGCACAATTGCCTTTGTGATATTTTCACAAAGTTTCATGAAAATGACATGTTGGAAACTATAATTTAATGTCACAAGTAAATATGTCGTCTTCCAAATCAAATGTTACATATAATGATAAGAAAATAATAAAAATACTTTATGATAAGTTTATTTTTGGCATAGAAGATAAAATGTTGTCTTTTAATGAACACTTTTAAAGAATTAAGATGAAAATATTTAAACCTCTGCATTCTGGTGAACTGTGATGTAAGTATTACCTAGTTATCTCATTGAAATATGCATCTGTGTTCAAATCAATATACAACAAAAGCACAATTCATCTAGGACACAAACACAAGATGAGACATCTGATAGTAAACACTTTATAGTTAACCAGATAATAAAAGGTAATTGTTATGTTGACCCAGTGAGCAGATAGCATTAAAATAAGGTGGGAAGAGTTTTTCTGATAAAACATGTTTTTAGGGTTTTTTTCTGGGGCACTCCAAGACATAAAATTGTTACCAAAACACAATGTAGGAATCTTTCAAATTTGACTTTATAAAGCTGATCCAAATTATATTTAGGCTGTAAAAAGATATTTAATTGTTTACTTTTTATACATTGTGACTTTGGTGGAGAGTTAACTTGTTGGCACTTTTTATATATAAGTTGTTATTTAATAAGGAACTGGAATGAAAATGACCTCTCAAAGGGATGAACATCATTAATAAACTTTGCCATTTGTCAATTCGTCTTTTCAGAATCCAATGCATTTTGGGTATTATTTTCAAAAGTGTACACCAAAATGTTGTAATTGGTTTAAAATGGTCTGAACAATGGAAATTCAACCTATGACATAACAATATTTTCATTTTGGTGTACGAACCACAAGATTACCCATAGTCCTTTAGATTCTGAAACGGTGAATTTAAACAGATAAGACTTATTTACAATCTTATGTGAAGTTACAATATATGAAGGCATGATGGGGAAATAAAAATAATTCTATGACATTTCTTTGTTATATCACTGTTTAACTGTACAAAGTGTTAAAAGATAAGAAAATATTTAACAACGCTGTATCCCTATAAGTCATTAACACTACAACCATCAACAAAACAATTAAACAAATATGAAATATAAACAAAGCTCAAAGCAATATGAAAACAATTACGGCTGTAAAAATAATCCTCATATAAACAATAAATCCAGGTTAAAATATGTAAAAATACGTATGCCAAAAAAACAAACATACTTATCCAAACACATGTATACATATCCTACACAGTCAAAACACATGTATACATATCCTACACAGTCAAAACACATGCATAAAAACTTATTCATACCCATGGTCATGTACATATTCATACACATGTTTACATACTTAGTTTAACACATATATACATATTCAAAATGCATGTCCACATACTTTTCTTCGAAACATCCATTTACAAACTTATATTATATTACCAACCGTGCAAGGACTGTATAGCCAGTCAAGGTCGTTAAAAACTTCCATTTGTTTGTTGTACAAACTTATTCAAAAATTACATTAAAACAAACATTTACAAAATCTTAGCCAACAATTAAAGACTGATAGTGAGTAAAACAAAAACACTTCTGTGAAAATTAAAACAGAAAATTTCCAAGTAAACTCTCTTTGTGGTAAATAAAACAGATGAGTTAAAATCAAATTTTTTGTGACAATTAAAAGCAAAAGGAACATCGCCAAATATTTCATTTGATTTTAGTTGAAAACAAACTTAAGTCAGGAATCTGATGTACAGTAGTTGTCATTTGTTTATGTAATTTATACGTGTTTCTCGTTTCTCATTTTTTTATATAGATTAGACTGTTGGTTTTCCTGTTTGAATGGTTTTACACTGTCTAGTAATTTTGTGGCCCTTTATAGCTTGTTGTTCGGTGTGAGCCAAGGCTTCCTGTTGAAGGCTGTACATTGACCTATATTGGTTTACCTTTTTTAAATTGTTATTTGGATGGAGAGTTGTCTCATTGGCACTCACACCACATCTTCCTATATCTATTACCTACAGAATATGTTGAAACCTCTTATGCTCCTTTCCAAACAAATCATTAATGCATTAAATATTTACATTGGAAGGGTTGGGGAAGATTTTACTTTCTATAACATTAACCAAAAGATACAGAACTTTGCCATTTCAGAATCTAATGCCATCTTTTCTGTGTAAAATTTGCTGAAATGTATACCAAGTTATGATTGGATAAAAGTGTCCTATGCAATGACATAATGATTATGATTGGTTAAGAGTGTCCTTAAGAATGGTTTACTGATTATGATTGGTTAAAAGTGTCCTTTACAATAACATGATGATTTTGATTGGTCTACAATATCCTGTATAATGGTTCTTTTGTTTTGGTGTACAAACAATATATTTATAAACAAAGCATTAGTTTCTGAAATGGCAAATTTACATGTAATTTTACATTGTAGTTTTTTTGACAAAAACAAATAGGACAGATTCCAATATTTAACCAGAATCTCTATAAACAAATGCTATGAATTATCATCAATTGTCAGTGCTGAACTGTCTGTTACAGGAACAGGAGATAATGACTGGTTCACGGTTTCTGTGTCCTCTGTCTTTTCACTATTACTGTTCATATCTTTGAAACCTGGTTTTTCTTCTGAAAGTAGAAAAAATATTTACCAAATGAGCTGTGTTGGATTGGAATTGACCTGAAGGATAAGGATTATTAATACATCTGTTAACCTATTTCAGGTAAAAAATCTCTATGCAAGGTCTGGAATCTTTTGTGTCAGATTTCTTTGATTTGTTTTATATTTTGCAACAATTTTCAGTTTGTCAGTTCATACATCTTTAATACTTAAAGAACATTAATCATTCCAATCCTTCATGCAAACTTAACTATAGCCAAATTAAGGTTTTTTCAGGTTACATTTGTTGATATGGTTCAGAACTTTTCTACATTTATTAATACATCCTGGCTTTGAAACAAATTGGGTTTTAGTCTTTGTGATGAAGATAAATCCAGAAAAGCACATCAGAAGAACACAATTATTAAATATTATTTCAATTTATTATAATATCTTTTGCAGTTTTAAGAGAAAATCACCAACAAATATTTATTGTTGTGGGGTTTAAATTTCATGGTTTTGTCTCTATATAAGATTCACAATTAAAAGAAACATAATCAATGAATAATGTTTCTAGTATTGTTATTCTAGTGTTTTGTAAACAAAATGTATGTCAATCAATCTAATCAGCTGATTTTCCCTTGGTAGTCAGTGGATTTTAACAGGGCACGTCAAGAGAAGCTTGGAATCTTGATGGTTTATGTAACAAGCAATATTTAATGAATAAAATTATTATGTTGTTAACCCTTACCATGCGGATCCCGTCTTTTGACGGGTTTGACGTCGTCGTTCTCAGTGCGGAACCTGTCTTTTGACGGGTTACACTGGCAATTTTCTGACCTTTCAAAAAACCTTAAAATCCTCGCATAATCACAAAACTCTGAGTTTAAATTTGAATGGGCCATCAGATCTATATCCATTATTCAATTTGAACCATTTTAAGTCTTTATAATAAACAAATATACACTTTAATTTTACTTTCAGGAAAATAAATTGTTTTTGGCATGACGTAAAAAATCTAAAAATACATCTAGGGAAATCCTTTTCGTCCTCGCTCAATTCTTGTTCATTTGATTATCAAAACTATATGTCTGGGTAAATAGAAGAATATTTTGACACGTGTAAAAGTTCTTTTGTGAAAAAAAATGGAATTATTTAGGTAAAAATATGAAATTAAAGAGTTTACGTGAAATATGAAATTCCCGCGCACATGCCCCGCCCTTTCCTGTATTATATAAATAGATTTCGTCTAAAACCGTAAGAATAAAATATTGTCTTAAAGTTGAATATCAATTTATCGTTGTTATTTGATTGATATTTTGCAAATTTAGAAGTTTGGTGGTAAAAATACATAAATTGTATGGAAATATCAACCGGAAGTTTACTCGCTTGAGAGACGTTCCGAAAGAGAAAATGAAAGTTGCCGCACAGTTTGTTACCAACAATTTATAGTTTTTTTCAGTAACTCTATCAGTGTCCATGCTTGAGGATACACATTTCCCATAAAATTAATAATGCCTGAACACAAATCCATCTTTCTAGGTGCTGTTAATACCTATATTCCATCGTAAAGCTTTGAAAACTTGGAATTCTTTTCCGAAATAAAAGAAACGTGAATCAAAGAAACAAAATGTGAATCCGTTGTCAAATCTATTTATCGTCTGATATTTTCCCATATTTATGGGCTTTTCAGGTATATTCAAGAAAAATAAATTGATAAATATGAATGAGTTTTGTTGTTTTTCCAATGAGTTATCCAAAATATGCAGCTATTTTTTTCTATCTTTTCTTTTTCGCAAAATAAAATAAAAAGGGGGCGTTTCTGTGTTTACTTTCTGATAATGGCAGAAGCCAGCACTTCTATTGCTGATTATATATGTGAACTATTTGCTGACACTGATAGTGAAAATGAAGAATTTGAAGGATTTACTGAAAATGACTTTGCTGAGGATGACCTAAATATTGACAATGTTTCTGAAAGAGATGATTTGTTTGATATTGATAACTGGGTTATGGGTGAAAAAAATCCAGAACTTCTACCTTTTACGCAAACTCCAGGAATTAAGTGTGACCTCCCAGACAATGCGTCCGTTTCTGATTATTTCTATTTATATGTCAATGAAAATGATTTTGAGAACAATTCTGAGGAAACGAACAGATACGCAAAGCAATATCTTGATAAAAACAATAACTTGAGCAGATTTTCAAGGTTTAGAAAGTGGACAAACACTACTGCCACAGAAATGAAGCGTTTCATTGCTGTAGTTTTTGCAATGGGTATTCTGTCACAGTCAGACGTGACTGATTACTGGAGTAAAAATCCTGTCACTTCAACACCATTCTTTCCGTCAACTATGCCAAGAGACAGATTTCTCCTAATGTCATCTTTCTTCCATCTTGCCAACAATGATGAGTTTGTTGCTAGAGGTCAACCAAACTACAACCCACTTTTTAAACTTGGAACTTTCTATGGTCGTATTGTAAACAGATTTCACTCAGTTTACACACCTGGTCAATCAATTTCATTAGATGAAGGAATGATTCCTTGGAGGGGTAATCTATCATTTCGAGTTTACAGTCCTGACAAGCCAGTTAAATATGGAATCAAAGCCTACATGATCAGTGACTCCAGTAACGGTTATGTTTCAAAATTTAAATTGTATACAGGAAAGTCGGGTATCAGTCCAAGCTCAAATGGCGCGACGTATGACTTAGTCATGGATATGTTAAGAGGCATGTATGAAAAGGGTTATAATCTGTATTGTGACAATTACTACACATCACCCCAACTATTTTGGGATCTCTATGGTCTAGGTGTAGGAGCGACAGGCACTGTTAGGTCTAACCGTCGTGGTATTCCACAATTTTTGAAAGACAAAAAACTTACAAATAAAGGAGATCTTTCTGTGATGAGTAATGGTCCTTTGAATTGTGTCAAATTTCTTGATGGAAAGGCTGTTTTTATGCTTTCAACTATACATAAAACCAATTTGGTCAACACACACCGTCGTGACTGTGAGACAAATGATTATATAAGAAAACCCAGTGTTGTGAACTACTATAATAAATATATGGGTGGTGTTGATCGGTCTGATCAAATGATTACTTACATTAATAGTGTTGTTAAATCATTTAAGTGGTGGAAAAAGGTAATTTTCCATGTTCTTGCTATTGCTGTTCTAGATGCATACACTTTGTATAAAGCTGACCACCCCAATATAACACATAAAGCGTTCAGAAGACAATTAATAACTGAACTTGTATCTAATAACCCAATAGAAAGTGATAAAGTAGGAAGGCCTTCAAATGCAAAATTAGAACGCCTAAGTGAAAGACATTTCATTTCTAGAATTGTAGGGGTGGGCAAAAAAAAAAACATTGCACGTTTATGCAAAGTCTGCAATGAGGCTGAAAAGAATGTAAATATGAACAACCTACAAAAACGCAAACGGCCAGGTCATGAGACTTGTTACAAATGTAGAGAATGTAATGTTTCTTTGTGCATTGAGCCATGCTTTAAGATATGGCATACACAAAAGGAATATGTTGTTGCTTACAAGAGATGGAATAATTCTTCCGTCCAATCAGTTGATGAGGAATAGTTTCTTCGTGCATGTTTATATGTTATAAATAGCAATTTAGTTATTATAAAATTGTTGTTATGGATTATTGTTTTCAATTACAGTATCAAATGACCTTTTCATAATTTTTAATTAAGAACAGTACTAGTCAGTAGACAAACAAGGAGATATGGAGTAAATGTTAATTAGGAGGCAACCAATCTTTTCAGTTGTGTACATTCAAATGATCTTACAAAAGTCAATGATTTGGCAGGGTTTTGTCTGCTTAAAGCGGTATGGTATATACAATTTGTTGTCAGTATAGTTGTTTGTATAAAGGAAGAGTATTTTTATTACCTGAATTTGATTGGAACATAACAAAAAATCCCATTCCTTTATCAGAAAAAATATGTTTAAGACGTTTAAGTTTGTACATCTACAGATAACTCTTGTGTATAAAAAAGAAGATGTGGTATGATTCAGATTGCCAATGAGACAACTCTCCACAAGAGACCAAAATGACACAGAAATTAACAACTATAGGTAACCATACGGTCTTCAACAATGAGCAAAGCCCATACCACATAGTCAGCTATAAAAGGCCCCGAAATGACAATGTAAAACAATTCAAACGAGAAAACAATTAAAATTTAAAATTGCTTAAACTAATCAAAACATCACATAATCATATAGCCGAACACAAAACTAGTTATAACTTGAAATTATTCAAACCTGGACAGAAACAGAGGTAATAAGAATTACAAACTGAGTTGTCATATGTGTCAAAAATAAAATATCCTGCTTTCTAGGTTACAAATGTCAAATTTATGTTGCACTTTTGTCCTAATAATGCATATTCCCCTGCAATAGAAACTAAGGAAACGAAGATGTTACCATAGCAACCACTTTTTATTTGTTTGAATACTTAAACTGAATTAGTTCTTATGATCTATTACATGTTTATTATAGTGTTGAGACTGTTTGTAGTAAAGCAAAAATTTGTTATCTTATAAATTTCTTGTAACAATAAGAGCATCTTAAAACAGGTGAGTCAAATATTATTTACATTAAAATTTCACATTTTTGTGATATAAGTATTTTTATTTTCAGTAATTTTCAGTTTACTACATTTTAAAATTTTATTTAGATGGATAAGAAATGATTATATGGCTAGACTAGCCAGTAAAATACATTTTAATGCAAAAAATACTAATAAAAAGGCAAAAATGTTTGTTACCATAGCAACCATTTAGACAAATTAAAGTATAGTTCTTCAACTATATGGATATCAAGTTTTGGACCAATCGGGGCGTTTATCATTTAGTTTAAGACAAATTAATAATGATGGCATTTTTTTTTTAATTTAAACAAAACAATTCAGCATACAGACTACATCTGTAGAAAACAAGTCAGCATGGTAAGAGTTAAGTAAACAGAAGTGAAATTATGTGAAGGTTAAATTTTCACATGGATTTACTTTCATGAATATATTCTTTCCACAAAATTTATTTCTGCTTTAACAGTAATATGACAAACCTGTTGATTGTATAGAGGCTATTGACATAATGGCAGGAGCAATCTGTGGCTGGAGATTTGCAAGACTCTCTGGCCAAAATCGTTGTAATGGTCGAGTTTGAGGTTTGGACTTTTTTGTTTTGACTTGTTCTGGATTGCTGGCTTCTAACATTGGCTGAAGTATTCTTCGCCTAGCATTTATAAACCTGAAAACAATCATTTTGTAATTAAAATAAAAGATTAATCATGCACTAAATGAAAATTTGCCATCCGTGGGGTAGAACCAGGAATGATGAGAACCTTAATTAGACTTGTTTTGTAAAACTGAATTTATCATTGCTATTGCATTTATATTTTAGAATTCAACATTTTTTCAATTCTTTTTATTTCTTGTGATATTTATTATTATTGTATAGCAATATAATATTTCCCACAGAACGTAACCAAAAGTTAGCGTGCAATAAATTCTAATATTGCACTAGTGCAATAAATCTTCAAAATTTATGACGTCATCAACGTTTAAATCTTAGTTTAAACCAATTTTTACTTTCAAATATTATATTGCTATACAATAAAAGGGTTATTGCATGAATATCGGGGAATATGGTCCCTCGTAGAACATATATTGCACTCGCAAGCTCGTGCAATATAAAATTCTACTCGGGACAATATTCCCCAATATTCATGCAATAACCCTATATTACAAGATCAATGAAGTCAATTATATATCAAAAGTTATCCTTATAGAGGTTTTTAATTTCAATGCAATATAAACTTGAATTATATTTGTATGAGTAAAAGCAGTTCACAAAGTTTAAATTGTATGGTTTAGCATGCAAATGTTTGGGTGATGGCCATTAAAAGTACTTTCCCTGGTTATAAAGGGTTGCCACACGAATAAAACCAATTACTACTAAATTTTGGAAAACTGAAAAACACACAAATATTCCTTTTAATTGTTATTTAACTACTTACCAATTATTGACTTGTAATAAAGTAAGATTAGTTTGATTAGCAATCTGTCTTTTCTCATCTTCTGTTGGATAGGGATGCTAAAATAAAATACAGTATGAGTATCTATTTATTAAATCAAAACACTTAAAATCCAAATACAGGATTACAGTATGAGTATCTATCTATTTAACCAAAACACTTAAAATATGACAATCACCTTCCAAACATTTAATTTTAGCAAACATAAATAAATATACAATATTAGGTCAATGTCAAGAGAAAAATATCAACTTTTTTTGTATGAGGCTTAGAAAATGGGGTTAGGCAAGGTATACCAAGCCATTCAACTGTTTTCCTCTGGATAGTTTTCTAAAATTGACCTTCATTGACCTTATACTGTTATTAAAGTGCATCTGAAAATGGCTACAATTATGAGATCTGAAAATATTTTATATTTTTCTTCTTTATGAATTTGTTCTTTTAATTGAAATTAGTTTTTAATATGTGAAATGAAACAGTATTTTTTTCATGGCAAAATATATGAACACCCCCTTTTTATCTTATTTTGAAAGTTTTACTATACATACAACAATATGTTGGAATAACCAGGATTTCATCACTTGAGTTGCTGACTTTGGTAAAACTCCTCGTTTACTCTTCTTTTTATCACTACCATCTTCATCATCAGAACTTAAATGACCTGCTAATGCTGACAAAGCACCTGTAATTACCATGGTAACACTATAAACAGTAACTTATACAAAATTAAGGCTACTATATGAGCGTGCGATTGCATACGAGAAATAATAAACTAGAATAATTCAAACACATAAAAATACAGTTAATAGTTCTGTAGTTAAAATCATAATACAAGCTTTTCTATATATATTTAAGCAGGAGTATAATTAAAATGAAGAAGTCTATAAGAACAATTTTCCTACTGTTTTTGTCAAATTTACACATTTTCACATAATGGAAAATGAGACTTTAAACATGTTTAATGTAAAGTATTTATCTGCATACCTTATTTTAACTGTTTATCTTGTCAAAAAATTTACACACAATATGACCATGATATACCAATGTGTAATATTGAATTCTTATATCAAAATGCAGACAAAATTATACATGTATCTGTAATAAGAAGTTTAGTACTGGGGAACAAAATTTACAATTATCTATGATAGTAAAATGAAATCATGTCATATGAATGAATGCACTATGTTTATACCAAATTGTCATTCTAATTAATTTAATATGCTACATGTTCATGTTGTTTACATGTTAACAATTTGTAGGAGAGGGACATTTAAACATACATCACATAATTTTGACTATGACTTTTGTCATGTATGTGGCAGTGAAGCTATCTGAAACAGCAATTACAAAAGTATTTAGTTTTTTTTTTCTAAGAAAAGTATTGAAACTACAAACACTTGAACTCTAGGTGATACTATAATGCCTTTTTGTGAATATTAATTGCTTAAGTGATAGAACCTGCACTAGATGCTGGTGTAACAGAGTTAACCCCAATCTGTGACATTGGTGTGCCTCCATGAACCTGGACTGGATTTGATTGTGCTGCTTGAAACTAAAAAGAAAAAGTTAGTTATATCATTCTTAGTAGATTCCCATGATACAATACCTAATGTTATATCAATTCTCTTCAGAATTTATAGTGATAAAATGCTTATCAATAGTTTGTTTTGTATCATCCTTGTCTGTCCAATTAATCTTTAAAAGAGCAAACACAAATTTTATAGTCCAACTTTCTATATCATAAATTGTTAGTTACATTAGTTAGATCCTGCTTCCATTTGTCTATACAGAAAATAAATGCTCACAATATCAAATTTTTAGCTTTAAATTTGTTGTGTGAATTTATTTCAATTGTTCATTACATGTATCAATTTCTTCGTCTGTTGAAACCTTTCAGATTTATTTATTTTTGTTTTGAAAGGGAAGTAACTCTCTAATGCCAACACACACTAACAACTTGTTAACTTTAATCATGTTTTATGAATCTATTTCAACCTTTCATCAATTTCCTCGTCTGTTGAATTCTTTCAGATTTTTCACCAACAATGTGTTGTTTTTATAAAGCAGGGTTGGCAAAGTATTACCCATCTGGGAATTCCCGGGCGGGAAAACCCGGGTTTTCCCGGGCTGGGCAATACTCCCAGAAATGGGTAATAGTGGGCATCACTGGGCAATATGATTTTTTAAGCTCATTTTAACACATAATAGTAAAGACTTGTTATAGTTTCATAGTATAACAGCTACATATATACTTTTTATACAGATAACCATTGACAGTCATTTCTAGAAAATTCAATTTCATTCTCTTCTCTATTAATTTTATATGTAGGCAGAATACAAGATTTGAACATTTAAAGATACCTTTTAATTACCAAGTATTGTTTCAATAATCCAAACTTTGAAAAATGCATTTTATTGCAGTGTTTAAGTGAATTGTTAATTTTAATTGTTATACATTCATATTGCTAAATGAACACCCTACAGGGTCATGCCATTAACACTTATAAAATTGAAAGGACTGATTATTGTTACATAAACAAATCTGTGTTCTTATCTGAATAATTACTTTTTAATTAGTGACAGTACATATTCATTATTTAAATGTGATGTTTCTTTAATACATGTAATTGTTAATTCTTATATAATAGGAGCTATATTCATTTGAAAAAAATGATTTATTTGCTTTCTATTTACAGTTTGCCAATCTAGACAAATGCTAAAGAAACAAAATAGGGTATAAATATTTTATTAAATGTATTGCATTTGTGTTTATCACTGAATCTTCTTTAAAATTCAGACCAATTTTTTATTACCCAGTATTGCCCAGTATTACCCACTAGAACCCAGTAAAACCCGGGTTTTCCCAGTATTTCCCACTGGGCTGGGCAATACTCATAAAACCCGGGTTTTTGCCAACCCTGTTATAAAGGGTTGTGCCATCTGTTGTGTTTTGAAAGGGAAGTAACTCCTTACCAACCCCATATGGTTGCTAACCCTATATGGTAACTAACCATGTATTTTTTAGGACACCCTATTTGAAATATACATAGTCACCATGTGTAGTCCATTAACCAATTATATCCCCATAAATCTATAGAAGGTAAGATAAGACTATTTATGGTATTTCTATGAGGACATAGTCACCATGTGTAGTCCATTAACCAATTATATCCCCATAAATCTATAGAAGGTAAGATAAGACTATTTATGGTATTTCTATGAGGACTAAAAAGATAATTTTGCATTATACATTATTAGACAATATATAACATTGGTTAGTTCTTAGCTTATCACTGTAATCATGGTGATAGATAATTTCTAATTATAACATTCACATACCTGTATTGGTTGAGCCACCAAGCCTTGTGGTGTGTGGACCATTTGATATATCGTACCACCGGACATAATTTGACCTGGACCTAACTGTGGCATTGACACTGAGGCTGGAGACACTGTCTGTCCTAACATGACATTGTTGGCTGTAGATGTTAAATTTGGTGCTATCGGTACATTTTTTGTACCTGAGGGTGGGGGTGAACCAACATCGGAATCGTCAAAGTCTGATTCCACTTTTAACAATTGTTCACTTTGAAGTTTTCCTCTTAGACAATTTATGTAACGATTACAAAAGTCTTTACATAGTTCATTCACTTTCTCCAATTCCAACAGATGAATCCGTAATACCTGAATAGCTTTGACCATCTATAAACATGACATAAAAATCTGTGATTAATAATATCAAAATGCAACAATTTAGTTTCTGAATTAATTTTATCAAGATAGTTCAAACTGACATTTCATACCTACATGCACTTTTTAAAGACCAGGAGAAAAAAATCCTTAAGAATAGCTACATTATGTGTTTCTGCTTAAAGCAGCCTACAGTTGTTAATTACTGTGTTATTTGGTCTCTTATGGAGAGTTGTCTCATTGGCAATCATACCACATCTTCTTTTTATATATCACCTGTATATATGTACATACAAGCATAACTGATCCCTATATAAAAAGTTAACATATCTATTTATCTCAAAATCTCCATTGTAGCTTGTGAAGCATATTGTTTATTTAATTTGGACAAAGCTCTAGGTCACTTTTACAAATTCTAAAAAAATACAGGTAAAGTAATAAGAGAGGCCATTATATTCTTGCCCATCAAACTTCACAGTGACACAAACATACCAAATTATCTAAATCTGGGTCTTCACTGAAAAAGGGTTTTCGGTCTTTCTCTTGTCGTTGTACGAAGGACTGAATGTCAATATCAAAACTGTCAGAACTTGGACAATCTGCTGACTGTGAGGCCTGCTCACATTTCTCAAATAACAACATTAACAATGGAAATAATGGATGGCTGAAATAGAAATTATATTAAGTAATCAAGTATCAGTGTAAAACAATAAGAGTAACCCAGCACTTTGTTGTACATTGTAATATTTTTATCTAAAACTTCAGTTTCCCAAAAGTTATTGAAATATCATTTCTGGTTTATAGATTGTTCATTTGGAAATAGTTGTTTCCAGGTTCGACATTACTTTTTGTCAATTTTGCTATTTTTTTGGATCATAAAAAGAGTTCTGGACCAAGTTTCATACAATCATGACAAGTTCAGGAAGATATGAAAAAATTATTGATGTTTAAAAACCTTTAACCACAGTCTTAATTTTAAATTGTTTATACTGCTGTTGTGAGAATTATAGAATAACTAATCGAAATTCAAATAGAGAAAAATATTCAACGAGTGACCGAACAACACATTAATTCAAGAATGCGTGTAGCGCATGAGTTAATTATCAGTGTTGTTCGGTCACGAGTTGAATATTTTTCGATATTTGAATTCTTTAATTAGTTATTCTTTTTATTACATTGGCTAATAGCTTTTTTTTCATTTTTAAGAAATTAATATGAAACATGTACAGACTACGCGAAATACGTCGGACCGTCGGACAAATCCGGTGAATAATGGATCGGTCTGGTAAAATTTTGTTGAATTCCGGTCCGAATGTCCGGTGTTTTTTTTCATGGAACATTCTAGCAAAATTGCCAAACGATCTCAAATTCATTTTCATCTTTATTATTCACCACAGCGATGTTTATTTTGTTCAACCGCTAGCTTTATGCCGAACATCGACAACCAGTAATGTGTAAATCCGGGTAAAAACATATCTGACTGTCAAAAACAACAATGGATGCCATCATTGGCACAACCGGAAATGTAAATAAAACCGGATCAGATTCTGGGAACGGATAAGGATAATTCCGGGTTTGCCGATTTAAATACAATAAATGAATAAAAATCCAAGCAGATCACAAAATTTAGCTATGAAATATAACCACAAGAATTGAAAACCAAAAGATATATGAAAAAGAAAGAAGAAACAGGAAATAATATTTTATACAGAAACTCTAAATTATGTTTAGTTCACAAACATTGTCAAAATCCAATAAAATGGGACATTACTCTTCACTGAAATGCATTCAAGCAATTGTGCACAACTTTCATAACAATATCCCCTCTTGTTACATCATTTTGTTTTAATTTTTGCATTTCCGGGAGGAGTAGGGCACAACAAAGTCATATGTTTGTTGTTTTTTGTCGGATAATATACAATTAGATGTAAAAAAAAATTGGTCTGGTAAAATTTCATTCGGTCTGGTAAAGCTAGGATGCTTACCAGACCGAATGTCCTGTAAAAATAAAATTCATTCACGTAGTCTGCATGTAAGGAACTGTATCTTTTTTCTATGCATTCACAATGTTTTGATCCGCCGTTATTGACGTCTAGACAGCGCCTACTGTTGTATGACATCAGAGAATGAAATAACCACGTTTATTTCACATGTGAAATTATCGGTTTTTATTTAACTGGGAAATCAATGTAATTCATTGCAACCAATGTAATAATGTACAATAGCTACAAGTACAAAATATTGCAGATACCAATCCTGGATAGGAGTCTGATCAAACTAAATTGCTACCTGCATATTCAAGTAATTGTTGGTTGCCTAATGTGTATTGAAATCTGATCTGTACAACAAGGTAACGTATACATTTAGGCAATGACCATGACAACTGGTTCCCTAATTTTTCTTACCTATAGATAGCCTTTTTTTCATCCTCTGTTTCTGAATTACTCTTCGTTGTTTCAGTTCTATAACAAAGTAAACATACATAAAAGTCAACAATAAATTACTGAATAGAATCAAGTTTTCTCAATATTGATATTTTGCAGTACATTGTATCTTGGAATGATGATAAGCTGTTTTAAAATGGTTTTAATTGACTGTAGTGTATTTTTTTGGTTTTCTTGATCAAATCAATACATTTTGTATCTTTTTTAAATTGCATGCTTAGATTTATATCTTATATCAAGTCCAGGTCAAATGATTACAATATTGCATAGACAGGTGAACCATATTTTATTTCAATAAGAAATTTGGAAATCATTGTTACTCAGTTTTCACAAAAAGGGAAAAGAAGAAATTATTATTCCATTTCATCTTTATTCTTAACAAAAAGCATTACAGTACTGTACATTGAATTCTAAATCTTAACATTTTTAACATTTCAATTAACACTTTTGTTTTCCTTCAATAATTTAACAGTGAAAAGCAAAGTGCAAATGAAGTTTAGTGGTGTGAAAATTTCCAAAATGTTTGCTGCTGCGTCTGTTGTCTGTTGTGTAAGGAGGCCTTCAACAACACGAACAATGAGCAAAGTTACAAAATAAAAACTTACCCATCACATTCCTGTATTCCTGCTGTTGTAACGATGGCTGCTAACAAATTCACTCCTGTGTACTGTGAAATATCTGGTGGTAACACAGACATCATCTACACCCCTGAAACATGTCAAATTTCAATCATTAAAAACATTTTTTTTTGTTTAGAAAATCACATCATAGCCCAATAAGCTTATTTTATAGTTATAATTGATTGTGAAGCAGGCAGTGGCGGATCCAGAAATTTTCATAAGTGGGGGCCCACTGGCTGTCTAGGAGGGGGCTGGTCATGCTTCAGTGATTTCCTATTTAGTAAACAAAATTTTTCCCAGAATCTAAATCTGCCTCTGGTAGGATCGGCTTACCCATCTGGAACATCTGAGATCACCACCTCCAGTTTTTGGTTAGTTTGTAATGTGCAGTCTTTAGTTTTCTATGTTGTGTTTTGTATACCATGTATACTGGAGATTGTCATTCGGTCTTTTTTTTTAAATTTCATGGCATTGACTGATTATTTTCCACTTATGAGTTTGAATGTCCCTTTGGTATCTGTCGCCCATCTTATTCAAAACAGATATAAAAACTTGGTGCCACAGGACACATCTGTTAACATGGTTAGTAAATATAAATGTATTTACAAATTTATTTTTGGTTCTCTTGTTATAATTTTGTACTTATATGCAGTGTTCTCCCCATGATTTTTTGATAGCGCTGTGGTAAGCGCGAGATAATAGATTGATTCACCATTTTAACAGAATGTTAACATTTGGCTTTATAAATATTTTGATAAGATCGTCACTGATGAGTCTTATGTAGACGAAACGCGCATCTGGCGTACTAAATTATAATCCTGGTACCTTTGATAACTTTTTATTTATAACTAGTCTACCATGTTGGTTATACATTTGTATTATATTAAATAGACCTATAATTTTTATACATATCCTTTACAGAAATTGAAAAAAGTTACATTTTAATCATTAAAAGTTTTAAAAATTAAAATGCCTAGATAATTTATATAATTTGATTTCATTACCACCCTTCCAATCCTTTTTTGTAAGAGTAAGTATGAACTTTTAGTTGTCATGGTTATTTGACTTATAAACTAGTTATATATCAATTACAACTTCATAATTTATTGACACATATCTATACAGAAAGTTTTCAATGTCAAGATTTGAATTTTTTCATTAACTTTTATTTAAATCATGATCTATCAAATTACAACTTTGCAATCAAAATCAGTATATAATTACCCTTTCCATAATATTGAAATGTTATTAAAGACTTGCTTATAAAATGCTTACTTATTCTAAGATCATGAAGATTTATATATGATAGAAAATTAGAAATCCTAAATGTTTTTTGAAGAATTTTTTTTTTTATTATAAAAGGTGGATTATCAATTAAATAAATAGATTACTTCCACTTTTAAAGGTTGTGTTTTATAATCCTATAAACATTTGAATCCTTGCCATTAGAAATTATATAAGTTATATGTATCAAAATATTCATTCTAGATCAGAATATCAGTCAACTATATAAAAACAAAATATTTAGATGTGATGGAAATGTGTTGGAGTTATTTTTAAATGAAACAATGTTTACATCCACTTGTATTTTTGTCCATCTGATGAGTTAAGCCTTTTTCAACTGATTTTTATAGTTCGTTCTTATGTTGTACTGTTATACCACTGTCCCAGGTTAGGGGAGGGTTGGGATCCCGCTAACATGTTTAACCCGCCACAATATTTATTTATGTGCCTGTCCCAAGTCAGGAGCCTGTAATTCAGTGGTTGTCGTTTGTTTATGTGTTACATATTTGTTTTTCGTTCATTTCTTTTTTTTTACATAATTAAGGCCGTTAGTTTTCTCGTTTGAATTGTTTTACATTGTCTTATCAGGGCCTTTTATAGCTGACTTTGCGGTATGGGCTTTGCTCATTGTTGAAGGCCGTACTGTGACCTATAGTTGTTAATGTCTGTGTCATTTTGGTCTTTTGTGGATAGTTGTCTCATTGGCAATCATACCACATCTTCTTTTTTATATTATATATACATTGTATATATTATTTCACATTCTTTAAATTAATTGTTTTCATCATATGAAGAGAGGTGGATTTAGGGGGTGCTTATCTACCCTTTTATAATTATAAGTTTTTGTAGAGAAAATTTGATTGATTTTTTAAGGAATCAGTGAATAGTCAAGGGTCTAACTTAAATAAGTTATTAGAGAAAAATAACAAACATGTCGTTATTGTGGGCTAAAATATCAAAATACTGTAATAACATATGTATGTGACATGTTTCAAAGGGACAATATATAAACTTTATTTTGTTAAATTTTTCACAAGTTCTATTGATATTGTAATTTTCTTTATGTATACTTAACTTTGCAAAGGTATAGCAGTTCATAGTTTACCAATCATGCATATTACATTGTACACCTATGTTATCACAGAAAATATATTCCTGCAATAACCAAAGGGTGTTTTTACAGCTTCTCTATATCTCTTTAAAGCCTTTGCTCAGGCATATATCACAATGTAAGAAATGATGATCAGAACTTGTAACGAGGCACTGCGCAAGATTCCAAGTAATTCCAAAGTGTCTCATTTACTCTAATATTATAGTGTTATTAACTGGCTGTTGCTGTATTGGCACTGGTATAGATTCAAGGTTTGTTGTATTGGCCTCGAGACCCGAAGGATCGAGGGCCAATACAGCTGACCGAGAATCTATACCAGTGCCAATACAGAAACAGCCAGTTCATAACACTTTTATTAAATGATTATATTATAAGAAAATTAAAAACCGTAATCAATACAGGGCCAATATGGCTTTTTTCCCGCTTTTTTCTGTATAGGCCCTGTTTTTCTTGAAAAACCGTGATTAATACAGGGCCAATACAGCTTTTTTCTGTATTGGCCCTGTTCGAAAAGAGCAATATCAAATCTTGATTTATATTGACAGTGAAAAGTTTTCAGCATTGCACATGCTGATTTATCCGTATAAGGGGTTATTTGCTCATGTCATTTAATAAAGTAAGTTGTAACACGCCTGTAATACCTACGCCTTGTTATTACAGCTTAATTTTCCCTCAAATGCATTGTCTCATTGATTTACTATGGATGATCAAAATTGTATTAATGAAATTAGATTGATTGATTAATTGTTGGTTGCTTAACATCCAGTGGCAAATATTTCATGCGTATTCAGGACGAGAACAAGTTCACAATAAATACAATAGGTAGATTGATACAATAGAGGCCATCTGGGATGATGGTCGGGGAAATTTGGACTGCCACTGGAAAATGAGGGTATATTTGATAGGGACAGATATTTTGCCTTG
The DNA here is from genome assembly GCF_965363235.1 of Mytilus galloprovincialis. Taxonomy (NCBI): domain Eukaryota; kingdom Metazoa; phylum Mollusca; class Bivalvia; order Mytilida; family Mytilidae; genus Mytilus; species Mytilus galloprovincialis. The sequence goes on from NC_134843.1 coordinate 76,457,643, forward strand.
CAACAGGCCACCTACAGACCCCTCAAAGAGTTGTTGCAAGGGATCTTAACGTGCAAAGAGGGTGGCACTCTCTTTACACGAGGCATCAGATTTAACGCCCCCTTCTGACCGGACGTAACTGCGAACTTGATACATCCCGCACAGCCAAACGGACGCCCCACTTCGGCAAGCGTTTTACTGCAGGTCGGGAGAAGACAAGTGACCATATTTCTATACCCCAGTCACCCTTGGGGTTAATAAACTTAGAAAATTAGTTTATCAATGTAATATATTAATCTACTGTGCAAAGTTTCAAGAATTCCCAAGTGCCCACAAAAGATAAAATATTTATGATATATTTAACTGATAATAAACATATGAAGGAAAAAACAGTAGACAACTCATGAAAGTGTCTGTAATAACACATGCATGTGATTTTTCTCTAAAAACTTATTTAAGTTAGACCCTTGACTGATTATCATGACTGAAACAGCCCCCTCTTAGGCCATCAGTGGGACCGCCCCCTCTTGTGAAAATTTCTGGATACACCACTGATGATCTATCTTGTTGCACATTTTTTCTTCTTCTATCTATTTTTTTCTTCTTGTTATTTCCTGGCAAAAATATTGTCACTTTAATGACTTATTAGTGAGACCCAGAAATTAACAAGATTGAATAATGTAGATAAAAATGCATTTTATTTTAAAATGAACAGTTATCTCCTTTACTATTGAATATTAAAACGAGATTAAAACATGAACCTGTATTTACAGTACAATATATATATATATATATATATATATATATATATATATATATATATGTTTTTTTTCTATCTGTATTTTACCATGTTTACAATTAAAAAATCACTTTCTAATTTTAAACCCTGTATAAATGTATCATTTCAATATAATAATGGGCTGTCTTGGAATCAATTTATTCCATATCCAATGAGTTTTATCCATATTTAACTTGTTTTAAACTAATATAACAATCATATAACTATAACGTAACGGTACCCAAATTGCACCGAGTACCCAAATTGCACCTATTTAGCAAAAATAGCAGCGGAAATCTTACAACATTTCCTAGAGACTAAACAATTTGTATTTTTATTATTTGATACTAGTTAGAGGTTGGAGGTTAGTTCAGACCAATTTTTCTATGATTCCATATGGATTGAAAATCAAATTGATGTACCTAAATAATAAAGAAGGACAAGGCTACAAAATAAACACAAAATGGAAAATTTTGTCTTAAACATAAAAAAACGTAGTTGAAAAAACCATCAAAATAGGTGCAATTTGGGTACCGTCACGTTAATCTTTATTTACACAATATCACGGTCTGTTGACTTTTATCAATTATCTTGTCCAGGTCAAAATTACACAATCAATATTCATTAAAACAAAGGGAGAAATATTAAGATTTTTCATATTCAAGTTAACAGCCGTGCTGAAAATAAAATCAGGTTGATTATACAGATGTCAAACCATCTCACCGTCTATTACACCAAGTTAAAATTTGTTAAAATCGTTGAAATAAAAATCTTTTTACAGCATACACGGAACACTGTTTACCGTGTAGGCTATTTCAATCAACTAAGATTTAAATGACACACAAGAGAATAGTAAGAATTACATAAAATACTATAAGAAAAAGATACATAAATCAGATCAAAACATGCCAATCTTACATATAATTGACAGTTTACCCTCGCTTCTAGACGTTGTCACTCTTCGTCAAAATGGCGGGCATCAATTTGCCGACACTGCCCACAAAACCACGTGACATTGACGTAAACTCCACTTTTTAACACTTTTTACATAGTAATTCATTAAAGTACACATTGTTTTTACAGTAATTTAATGTAAATTGTTTGATTACATTGTAGAAAAATCTTGCACAATGAATTTAATTTAGGAGTCGTCTTAATTAGATTTGATTTATGATGATTAGCACATCCCATTGGACACCCTCATATCAGTGTTCTCATTGAATGACACGTCTTGATTGACAATGACAGGCGATCAAATAAAGGTTGATGACCACGCATTCTGCGTTTCCAACTGAAATATGAAAGTAAAAGTAAGCGCAACAATAACAAACCTAGAAATATCTTAATGTTTGTTTGTTAAATCGGTTCATTAGCATATTTATTCAACTTGTTAATAAATTGCTGATAGTCGGCCGTGACCTATTGTTGATCGATTGACACTTTCAAAGCTTAAGGTGAAAGGCACAGTTAGGGTTGTCATTGTATTAAAACTATAATCAATTAATGGTAATTAGACTTATAATACACCAGCATTATATAATTCAATTAAGTGATGGATGTTTGATTAAATGTATCTAGGTAAAGGAAATCTTCAAAGGTCCAAACAAGTATGATAATAACGAAAAAAGGGGGAGGGGTGCTAGCAATACGGTTCCAGATATATACTAACTGGCAAGGATTTGTATAGTAAACCCTTACTATACAAATCCTTGGATATTCTTATACAATAAAATATAAAATGTATCTAGGTAGAAGAAATCTTCCAAGTCCTACAATTTGACAAGTATGAGAATAACGAAAAGGGGGAGGGGGAGAGGGGATTCTAACAAAACGGTTCCAGTTATACTTATCCTGCTTATACAGCATGAAAGATTATAACAAATGACATATATAATGTTTTCCCGCTTGTTCCTAACATAAAAAAAAAAACAAGAATTAATACGTTTATAATCACTCTGAAACCTTACATTTTTTCTTTCATTTAAAACTAATTCAAGTTTTTTGTCTGAATCAGAAAAAAAATTCTTGGGGGGGGGGGGGGGGGGGGGTTGCACAATAAAAATTACAGCGTAACCTAACCTTGGCACCTTCTCTCGGGTAGTTACATTTGGCTAGCAAAGATACTGAACTTAGTAGCAGAAAAAATCAAAGGGATGCTTAAATTGTCCTGGTATTGACAATTTTTGAAAAAGCTGACAGTAACTGAGAGTACTCTCATATCTCAGTGTACTTAATGTCTTTTTGTTTTGGGATATATAAGTACCTAGTCTGAGATTACTCTGACGTCCAACGGCTGTTTTTCCAGACAAGCTGGGGCCGTGGGAAGTCAGAGCTCGTCCCATATCAAAAAGTGGATATTTGCCAACCCAAAATAGATGCGCTGCTTCGTCGCTTCTGGTGCCTACTGGCGGCCTTGGAATTATATAAATCATTTATCTCTTCATTTATGTAAATTTCACCTACCTGAGTATTTGGACCGTATGTGTAAAGCAAAATTATATCCGGGTGAAATTTGATCCTGAGGAAAAAATGTCTCAGTAGTTGTTGTTATTTTTTTTATCCGGAGGAAAATATTTCCCTGGGATATTTTTTCCTTTGCCGTGAAATTCTATCTGGGTAGACTAGTTAACTTATTGAATAGTTATTAGAAAAAACTTATCCTTTACAAATTATATGAAATAATAAAAGTGTATTTGAATTAAACCTATATTGTAAAAAAAATGTATTAATTTATGATGGGAATTATTTCACAAATTATCATTGAAAAAAATTCCTGAAAAAATTCAAGTAAATATCAGTCTATTAAAAAGAAAATTATCATTAAACATAAGAAAGAAAACCAGAAATAATTTCGTAATTGTGAAATAATATCATGATTAAATAAGGTAAGTGAAATACATGTAAAAGTGAGTTGTTTTTAGATCTCAGTACAAGTATAAATTAAAAAGTAAAGGTAGAAATATAGTTGCAATACTACTGTTAATTAATAGTTATCCCATAAGGACGCGGTGTGTCAGTGTAAGATCATCCCGATGGCTGGAGGCCAGAGGGTGATCTTACACTGACACACCAAGTCCGAATGGGATAACTATTTTACATCCCAGCTGATTAAGAATAGACGAAAAACCATTTACAATTCATAAAATCTAGTTTAGAACGCCACACAACCATTATAATATACTTTATATATTACTATATGATGTATACCCTTTATGACCCCCAAACACGATGAGTAGATATCAAATAATGTCAACTCGCCCCACTGGCCAATCGGCCCACACTATATCGCCACTTTATGAAAAAATCGCCCCACTCTTGTAACCGACTCGCCCAACTTTAAAAAAGTGTAAAATCAGATTGAACAATCAGTCTGACAACTCATTTATTGAACGAAAAAGGTTAAAAACCCCACTGAGTAAAGGTCTGCCAACTCGCCCCAGTTATAAAAATATCTTGCTTCCTTTAAGTATGTTTAATTTCTAATAGTTCGTATCCAGTTGTCCTGGTGTAGTGGTATGTGTCGTGGCTTGATATGCTAAAGGTCTTCAGTTCGAACCCCAGCATATACACTGGATTTTTTCTACGTGAATTTTGATAGATAGTCTTCTCCGTATAATTAATTATAAGTTTTATACTGAATTTGTCATTCCCGCCAAAATGTTACAGAACAAAGGAAAGCATGCATAACAAAGAAACTTAAACTGGGGTGATCTGGTAGGGGTGATCCGGCTCAGATCACCCCAGTTAGAACAAAGGAGCTGGGATGTAACAGTAATGGAAGAATTTGATTATGATAATATTTTTAACTATATAAATAGTTTTGTCTGGGGACAAAGATTTTGTTGTTGATTATCTGGAAATCAGACGAATCATAGCATAACAATATATTGGATTCAGATTCAGATTCAATAGTTTATTAAAGTCTCACCACATACAACATGATTAAAACAAGATACAATTATAAAATTAATTATACAGTAAACATAGTTAAAACAATTAAATACATGTATGTGCCATTCTTAAAAGAATTATGAGAGACTATTAAAATACAAATAATACTTATTCGTTTTATAAAATACTACAAATACAGTAGTTAATGATATAAAATACTGTTTCTCCTTGTTAAAATGTTATTGCAGGTTTTGGCAACAATATTACAAATATTGGTATTTTTAAACATATATATATAAATTTTTCTTCATCAGACAAGTTTAAAAACATATCATTATGACACAATATATCAATAAAAAGTGCATGTCTTAGATCTTCATACAAGGGACAATTTAAAAGTACATGTTTTTCATCCTCTAAAATATTACAGTTAAAACAGACTCTTTCGTCTAGATTTTTTCTTTCATATCGACCAGTTTCAATTTTTAATGGTGCTACACCACATTTAAACTTTGAAAAAGCACTACGATGGCGCTGTGGCATTTTCTGTAGCAAATATTGCTCAGTGTTATAAGTATGTTTAAAAAGTTTATATGTTCAACATTGGAACAAAAGCAATTTTAACAGCTGGATAGTATTTACCTGTGAAATGTTATCTGTCTTATTAAAAATTCATGCTGTAAGTCATCTTTTTATATAAATGAATATACATGTATAAAAAATAAGATTCAAGGAAAAATTTCACTATGAAATAGATTCAGGAATATATTATATTAATATCTTTAAAATATTAATTGCTCATAATTACCTCCCTTTGATAAATTATGCAAAATTTGTTCTACCTTTGTGAAGCATTTTATAATTAAAGTCGGGTATATATTGATTGCGAGCAACTTACATACTAGTTAATGGGACTATATTTCACAAGGTTCTGTGAAATATGATACGGCAAATATATACAGGTACATACTATCCGCATAACACAGATAGATTTTCACACCTCTGGAAAAAATCTACCTGTGAAATACTATGCCCGGAAAAAAAATACCGTGACAAATTATCCTCAGGATAAAATATCACAGAGGAAGAAATAAACCGTATATACTCAAATAGTCGGGGTAATTAACAGGTTAAATTTTAATACACAACTCTACATATAACCCTTAGTTAATCGTCACGTCATTTAAAAAGACACTACCAAAGGTCATTTTATTATAATTTAATTTTGGATGTAACGCGTCTTCTGATTGGCTGACGTTATTTTGTTGTCAGCCCATAGACCATGGAAGTATTATATTGACAGGAACTACAACGATTAATTAGCATTTATTTATAACCCGGGTAGCCCTGTAGAAAAGATATGGAAACTGTCTAATTAGTACGCTGTCGTTAATTTCTTTTGTGACTATCTGCGATGCCGCGGTCATAAATTGACCAGAGATACTTCTTATCAATCACGTGGTTTTAATCAGAGACATATATACACGTTACATGTTCTAATATTTATCGACGAGAATCTCATCCCGGGCCGCGATCTTTAACGGGATTTCACGGAGTTGCCAATCTCTGTGTATATATGTCTCTGTTTTAATCGAGAAAGCTTAACAATATTACCTGTCGGAAAACACCTTTACTTATTTCAATCGCGTCGGTAGACCTTTATTCGTGAACAACTTATTTAAACAAAACGACTGATGCATAAAAAATGAAAATCGGCCCAGAATTAATTATTCTACAACGATTTGAAATAGTGAGTGACATTATTTTATTAGTTTGTGGGTGAAGTTTAAATCGCGATTAAGGTGTGTTCCGGTTACCGCCGGTTAACAATAAATATATTTGAAAAATATTAAAACTGTGAAGTTTAGAGTAATATATATGGTTAAGTTACTGGATAATCCTGGAAAGTAGAAATTTCCAGTTTACAATACGAAAATTAATCGAGCAAGTACCAATCAACAAAATACAGCAGAAGAAAACAGAGATCTAACTACGTTATATAGCTATTTATATAATACATTTCTGTCCCATAAAATATGTTATCACTATATCCGACCAAATGAAACCGTCCAAATGATACTGGTAAATATTATTGAACAGTCGCACAAGAATTTGTATAATGTCACTATACAAATCCTTGAGTCGCAGTACTAAAAAAAAATCAACACATCGGGGTTCAGCTGAACATTCGTATATACCAACCAATGATCTTACCCTGGATTTAGAGCGAAAATTTATAATTCCTACATTTATCTAAAATATCTTTGATCTTTTGATTTTATCAGAACGACAATTTACATGCGTCTTAAATATGCAGGAAATGTGTGCCACTCAGTGGAGTAAACAGTAGTTATTATATAATCACAACTTGCGATATACATTACATATAGTCCAATTTCTACCGAAAAATAAATCAATAAAAATGTTGCATTTATTCAATAAATTTGGTACAAATTTCCATCGTCAATGTGTTTCTCTATAGAATTAATGATGACTCGCATTAATCCATCAATCACTCAATCGGCACACATATGCAGATGTAGGTTTGCCGATTGCTGTTTCCTAAAAATTTATCACAACTTTCGATTTCTTCGTTTATTTCCGTAATCCCGAAAGCAACCGAGAATGACAATATTGTAGGGCACCACACGCTGGTATGTAAATCACGTGCCATGTTTCAAGCTAATTAACATGTCATTAAATTGCGCGCGGCATCGCAGATGAAACGTTTGAAGTCGGGTCGTAGTAGTTCCTGTTAATATAATACTTCCATGCATAGACATAATTTAGTCATGTGACCGTGACGTCATCAACGTTTTTTTCATGGTTTTCTACAGTTTAAAATGGAATTTAGAATTAAATTATAAGAAATGACTGTAATATTTTTTCTGTCTATTCGAAATAACATAAAAAATGTGGTGCACACTGTAAATAACCTGCTACGCGCGTTATTCAGTGTGCACCACATTTTTTATGTTATTTCGAATAGACAGAAAAAATATTACAGTCATTCCTTAAATAGATCTATTAAAAATTAATAATAACAAGATTAACATAAAAAAAATAAGTAGTTTGACACAGAACATTTCGTCACTAGTCAAAACTATAGGAAACACATTTTTAACCTATGTTCATTACGATATATTATTACGAGTGAATGGCAAAATGTCGATTTGGGAAGATAACTTCCCAAAAACATATGTTGGAAAAGAAGTCAATTATAAACAGTTAAAAATGACGTAAAAGTAGACATGCAGAATATAATACATATACAGTGACCTTGAACTGTTTTTCCCTCTTTGGTTGGGTTGTTGTTCCTTGACACACTCCCAATTTCCATTCTAAATTTTATATAGCTTGTAATGTGGGTGGTATAGGGTTTTCATCATTTCTAATGGCCATACAGTGACGTATAGTTGGTAACATCTACGTCATGTTGGTGTCTTGAGGAGAGTTGTCTAATTGGCAATCATACCGCATCTTTTTTTATATCATCAATTGTCAGTGATCCTTAAAATGAAGGTTTAACCTTGGTAGATAGATTCCTTATTTCTGAACTTCGCCATTTGAACTATCGTAGATAATTAATTATTGCCCTTTTGCAACCATACCACATCTCTTTATCTATATAATGTATACCTTACATATATTTCTCTGTATACAATTATTTCAAACACCAATAGATGATAAATATAATTATCGCAATTTTTTTGCATTTTGCCTTTGATCTTATTTTGTGATAATTTTTCATATCATGCTACTCGCTTGAGATGGAAAATTATTGCTAGAAACTAAGGAGCCACGTGGCGTTGCGAATGAATTTGACATGAAATTGACAACATCGTCATACATGTCATAGGTAAAATATCGATAAACAGATTATCATTGGTCATCTCAACTCGATTGCTTTTCTCTTTTTCGCCGTTACCGGCTCAAGCGAGAAAATTAATCTCGTTGAAATAACCAAAGATAATCTATAAATATTGCTGATAATGTGATATTAGAGGGTCTAGATGGGGTTATTCATTTCTGTATTCCTTATTTTTTTATCTGTGATTTATACCTTTTCTCATCACTGGGTCTCTTCGTTAACTTCTATTTTTTTTTTACATTTTGAACTTCTTCCAGGATGAAACCACACATTGCATGAATCTTCCTTACGAGGTGATGACCAAGTTTGTCCAATCATCCAAGATGGTCACAAGCGGGGATTTAGTTTAATATATGAATCTACGTGAAATGCATACAAATAAATGTGCCAAAGAGACAACAACCCGACCATAGAAAAAAAAACATTCTAACATGACGTCCTTCAAACGCTTTGAGTACACACCCGTGGTAAAATATGAATATATTGCCAGTGCTGTTCCGATTGTACTCCCACGTCATATGCTTTTTTATGAATGAGATACCCGACGTCATAGAACAATGACGTTAGAATGGTAAGCATTTTACGGGAAAATACACGCTTGTGGATCCGAAAATCATCACAAGGAAACATACACAAATGATGCTAAAATGTGGCAAAAGCCCTTTATTGTACATCATATAAGACATATAAATAAATTATCATTCAAATTCATCCAAAACTGTCTAAATACATTATTTTGAATAGTTTAAACATGTCACTAATGCAGTTTGCTCCGTTCTTTTACGCTAGTTTATTAGTGCGTTTATTTATGGGAACGGACTTAGTTTAAAAAGGGACCATAAGGGAAATACATACAAATGTTTTCATTTAGAAAAGCACTAAATGGAATAAAATATAAATCACGGCCATCTTCGCTGGCCAAGGGTTACGATCCACTCACGTGAAGAGAAAGGGAGTGGATCGTAACCCTTGGCTAGCGAAGATGAAATCACGGCATAATTGTTCCTTATACGGTGTTGGTGTTGACCAATTGTTGTAACTTTGTATGTGATCAACCATCCAATATGGTCACAATCGGGGACTTAGTTTAACATATGAAGCTATGAGAAATACATACAAACTGAATGTTTTCTTCTAGAGAACCACCTAATGGAATGAATGAAACAAAACATGGCATGAATGTTCATTTGAGGTGCTGACCAAGTATTGTTACTTTGTAGCTAATCCATCAACTAAGATGGCTGTCAACATAAAATTTAATTTAACAAATGACCCTATGGAAAATATATACACACGCTTCTTCTAGAAAACTACTGAATGGATTTAAACCACGCATAGTATGAATGTTTCTTTTGAGATGGTCACCTAGTGTTGTTACTTGTAGCTGATTTATCATCCAAGTTAGCTGTGAGCAGGGGAGTTAGTTTTACAAATGATGCCATGAAAAATACATACAAACGTTTTCTTCTAGAGAACCACTGAGTAGAATGAAACCAAACATTGCATGAATGTTCCTAATGAGGTGTTGACCAAGTACTGTTACTTTGTAGCCAAAACCATCTTCCAAGATGGCTGCCACCAGGGACTGAGATTACCATAAGAAATACATACAAATGCTTCTTTTAAAGGAGCACCGAACATTCTGAATGGAATGAAACTAATCATGGAATTAATGTCTCTTCTGAGGTGCTGATGAAGAAGTTAAAAAAATGTATCTTTATAGATCGAGATATACTGTAAACTGCAAAAATATTAAAAGAAGATCTACACGTAAGTCAACATAAGCAAAATTGACAATTTACATCTTGTTTGAGTTGTTGTCCTTATAAAGTCATTTTCTACAATTACAATGAGTTTATTGATAATTTCTGTAAACGTTACAAAAGTCTTCTGCTTTTGGTTAAATTACAGGGCCAATTTGGCCTCAAACATTACTACAGTATCTGTTATGCTTCTAATCGATTTTAACATGATTTCAAAAACTTAAGTCATGTAAGTAGAACCAGGTGAGCAACGCAGGCTCTTAATTAACCCTTTCCTCAATGGAATTATTTTTTTGGCATACCGGTACTTGATTTGCATAGGATTTTTCAATAAAATGCTGAAAATATGCTTTAAAGTATAACTAGAGGCTCTCAAGAGCCTGTATCGCTCACCTGATTTACTTGGGTTTTTGAAATCATATGAAAAAACATAAAATTTGGCTAAAAGTAACAACACTTAGCAAGCACCTCATAAGGAAAGGAACATTCATGCTATGTTTGATTTCATTCAATTCAGTGGTTCTTTAGAAGAAGACTTTTGTATGCATTTCCCATAGGGTCCTATGTTAAACTAAGTCCCCCCCCCCACTGGCGGCCATCATGGATGTTGCAATGACAACAAAGTAACAACACTTAGTCAGTATCTCATTAGGAACATTCATGCTATGTTTGGTTTCATTCCATTCGTTGGTTCTCTAAAGGAAGTCATTTGTATGCATTTCCCATAGGATCCTATGTTAAATTAAGTTCCCCGCTGGTGGCCATCTTGGATGATGGATCGGCTACAAAGTAACAACACACTCGGTCAGCACCTCATAAGGAACATTCATGCTATGTTTTGTTTTATTCCATTCAGTGGTTCTTTAAAAGAAGTCATTTGTATGCATTTCCCATAGGGTCCAATGTTAAACTAAGTCCCCCTGCTGGTGGCCATCTTGAATGTTGGATCGGCTACAAAGTAACAACACTTGGTCAGCACCTCATAAGGAACATTCATGCCATGTTTGGTTTCATTCCATTCAGTGGTTCTCTAAAAGAAGACATTTGTATATATTTCCCATAGGGTCCAATGTTAAACTAAGTCCGCTGCTGGCGGACATCTTGGATGATGGATCGAGTACAAAGTAACAACACTTGGTCAGCACCTAATAAGAAACATTCATGCCATGTTTGGTTTCATTCCATTCAGTGGTTCTCTAAAAGAAGACATTTGTATATATTTCCCATAGGGTCCTATGTTAAACTAAGTCCCCCACTGGCGGCCATCTTGGATGATGGATCGACTACAAAATAACAACACTTGGTCAGCACCTCATAAGGAACATTCATGCAATGTTTGATTTCATTCCATTCAGTGGTTCTCTAAAAGAAGTCATTTGTATGCTTTTCCCATAGGGTCCTATGTTAAACTAAGTCCCCCACTGGCGGCCATCTTGGATGATGGATCGACTACAAAATAACAACACTTGGTCAGCACCTCATAAGGAACATTCATGCAATGTTTGATTTCATTCCATTCAGTGGTTCTCTAAAAGAAGTCATTTGTATGCTTTTCCCATAGGGTCCTATGTTAAACTAAGTCCCCCACTGGCGGCCATCTTGGATGATGGATCGACTACAAAATAACAACACTTGGTCAGCACCTCATAAGGAACATTCATGCAATGTTTGATTTCATTCCATTCAGTGGTTCTCTAAAAGAAGACATTTGTATGCATTTCCCATAGGGTCCTATGTTAAACTAAGTCCCCCGCTGGCGGCCATCTTGGATGATGGATTGGCTACAAAGTAACAACACTTGGTCAGCACCTCATAAGGAACATTCATGCCATGTTTCGTTTCATTCCATTCAGTGGTTCTCTAAAAGAAGTCATTTGTATGCATTTCCCATAGGGTCCTATATTAAACTAAGTCCACCGCTGGCGGCCATCTTGGATGATGGATCGGCTACAAAGTAACAACACTTGGTCAGCACCTCATAAGGAACATTCATGCCATGTTTGGTTTCATTCCATTCAGTGGTTCTCTAGAAGAAGTTCAAAATGTAAAAAGTTAACGACGACGACGACGCTGGACGACGACGGACGCCAAGTGATGAGAAAAGCTCACTTGGCCCTTCAGGCCAGGTGAGCTAAAAATACATTTAGAAAAATTAATTTTTCATGAAATAAATTTAAGTCAGATATTCTTCCAAATATCCTTTTCATAATGGATACAAATTTGATCAAGTCTGATGCAGACATTTCATAGTCATAGCGTTTCAACTGAGGTACTACACAGGCGTCGAAAGGTGTCTTTATGGAGGAAATGGTGTGGCATCAAAAGGCGTCATTATGGAGGAAAGGGTTAAGAGTCCATAGTTCTTTATCTAAGCACCTTATGTTCTCTATTCTTGATTTTATATCAATTTTTGTCTATTTCTTAGTCTGACAGACATGTACACCTCATTAGCATTCAATACACCCAATGTAAATAACTCATAGTATATTTAAGAAATAATTCAGGCCATGTGTAAATTTCCAACAAATCTATTGCTTCCATGAATTATTTCGATTCTAATAGGACAAATACGATCATTAAAAAACTGAAGCGATGATGGGTATACCGTGTGTGTGGCTGTTCTGTTTAACCCACTGTTCGATAAATGTAAAACAAATCTAATAAACCTGCATGAATGATTTCTTAACTTACCGCTAGAAAATAAATGTGATTACTTTTTTTACTTCTCAGTAAACCCAACATTTGCAATTTTAAATTTACATTTTTTATCGTAAGCTACCGTCAAATTCACTGTTGACATGTTGTAACCAAGGAGCCGTCATGTTGACTTGCTGAAATCAGTAAATGTGCGAATAATGCGATAGAACGGAAAACAAGCAACACCTACCACAATACTTTATTTTAATGCAATTGTATCCGAGTTTAGAAGGTAAACGCAATAGAAAAACCTTCAGCTTTGACGTTTTCTTTCGTATGACGTCATGTTTTGAAATGACGTTAATGCGCCAAAACGGCATTACTGGAATTTCGCGGAATTTTAATTTATTTTGTTTTTGTCCATTTTTCCGTTGTCTAATGTGTAAATTCTTTTTGTTATGCCGTCAGGATCAGAATAAATGATCTGTAGGGTTTTATTCAATTGTAATTGTTAACACAGCGAAATCCACAACCGTTTACACATAGGTTACGATACATGTGGATTTACGTGGGAGGCATATTTAAACAGCCATTTGTGTACATCTTGGAGTCTGCGCTAAGTATAGATATATCGAGAATTTTATCACGGTGTTGTTTACAAAGCGAAAGAAGCACGTCATATTAGAATGTACGTTATGAAAAATAGCAAAAACCACTACAACTTAATGTGGTCCTGTAAAGTTAAGATGAACTATACCAGACAAACATTTACACCTTAATAAAACCGACATTTAATATATCAAATATAGTTCACCTACTGCTTACCATGGATCAGAAGTTCAGAACACCAGACATCTATTTTACTGTATCTAAGATATGAAGTATCCATGTTTTTCTACCTTCTTAAATATGGAGCTTTATACAAAGACATTGCTCTGCTACTGAATATGTATATCTATGTCTCTCATGTCTCAGGTCTGCTACTGAATATGCATATCTATGTCTCTCATGTCACAGGTCTGCTACTGAATATGCATATCTATGTCTATCATGTCACAGGTCTAGGACTAAGGTAAACAGTAAAACATGTGATAATAAGTAGCCAACCAAATTCTTTGATACACACATTATTTCATTATAAAAGAACTGTAATTTGTAAAAAACAATAAATGAACACTAAAAATAATTGTAATAATTATAATTTAAGTTCATCTGATTAAATAAATATTTGTAAATTGTTCTCTTCTCTTTGTATTTCATACAACTGTCTTCACTGAGATGATGGAATTCTTTAACTGGTCAAATCACAACTGAAAAAGATTAAAAACTCAAATTCAACACAAATCATTTTGTTTATATACTAAAAGAAAAGAACAGTGATAGGAAATTATTTCTCTCTTACAGAATTCATTTGAAATTAAATGCACCCGACTTCGTATTCTTCAAATCCAATCTGATGCTCCCGAAAATATGTTAATCAAACATATAACCCTCGAGATACAACCACTTTTACAGATTACTGGCGACTCCCGATAGTTTGATGAACGAACAAATAGTTAAAATTAAGCATAGACTAGTGATATTTATACTTTGTCCATTACTCTCGGCGACCGAAACATTTTACAGCATTCCTGACGCGATTGGAAGCAGTACCTCTGGCCAAGGAAGCCAGTGGAAATGGTACGGAATTGCTGATAAAATGTTGTCTATTTTGGGGAAGAAAGTTAAATGAACATTCAGACCACACAACCTATACTGTCTATACACAGCCTGACAACTTATAGTATTATTCTTTCCACGATGCACGAGGAAAAACACATTTTGGCAGAATAATTTTAACAAACATTTTCACAACAAAAACATTTTATTTTAATTTCTTTTTATAGTTTACTTACATACTTACAATGAACTTTCACTTTCACTTTCAGTTGCTATTAATAACGTTACTTATCGTTGTAACATTGTGATGCTTAAAATTTTTACAACCCGATTTTGTACTTCAGCTTGATTTTATGTATTGTTTTTATCCTGATGACGGTGCCCTAGGCACCGAAACATGTCAATCAATAAATTTCTGCAGCAGTCCCTAAAGTGTTGTTGTTATAAGACTCTCTACATTTTATGTTTTTTATCATAACGACCCTGCATACCCGAGGTATCCACTTTATGGACTCTTCCATACTACAGATTCACCAGGCGTTGGTTCACTTTCGTTTGTAATTAAACATACTTTTGTTTAAAGAAAGATCAAGTGACTTTCAACTCTATTAAAGTTTCTGCTCTACTATTGGCACCTGTTGTGTTCAGTTGCTCATGACATGCAAAAATCTGTCAAAAAGTCTCATTTTAACCTGTTTCATGTTCTTTAAACATATTAAATTCTATACTAGTTCAATGGCTAAACAAAATATTCCTTAATTTAAAAATAAATGCACATCTTAAAAAACATTTAATGGTATCTATGTCTCAGTCTTGAAGAATATGATTTAATTCATTTGAGATGATACTAAAGATCAATACTGTGTTGTTATAAAATTGAGAATGGAAATGGGGAATGTGCCAAAGAGACAACAACCCGACCATAGAGCAGACAACAGCAGAAGGTCACCAACAGGTCTTCAATGCAACGAGAAATTCTCGCACCCGGAGGCGTCCTTCAGCTGGCCCCTAAACAAATATATACTGGTTTAGTGATAATGAACACCATACTAAACTCCAAATTGTACACAAGAAACTAAAAGTTAAAATGATACAAGACTAACAAAGGCCAGAGGCTCCTGACTTGGGACAGGCGCAAAAATGCGGCGGGGTTAAACATGTTTGTGAGATCTCAACCCTCCCCCTATACCTCTAGCCAATGCAGAAAAGTAAACGCGTTAGTCTTTTTGTTATTTATTTTTGTACTTGGTATATATAAGGCACTGTTTCCAGCTAGGTTAACAGATTAATATTATGTTGTGCTGTTAAGACTACAACTGTCTCAGTTCAGGAAGGTTGAGCACCATCCAAAGTTAATAAACATGAATAAAAAACCCTTATATTCTTTCTTGATCAAAGCTAACCTTCCTCTAAGTATCATAATTGTGCTGTCATACAAGTCCTGCATCTTTCAATTTAGTGACTAAATCTTCCACACTCTCCACTTTCTGTCCTGCCTCTCTGACTGGTGGGTCCTCTACACTGACAATCTCCAGTCTTGACGCCACATCTACTCCTAAATCTGCTGGTGTTTTTGATGCCATAGGTTTCTTTTTTGCTTTCTGTTAATTACAGACAATGAGACATACAATAATGCAGAGCTTTTGCTTTACTGAAATCTGATTGTGTTTCTTATACAATTTATATTGCAATATTAAACTTAAATGGAAAATATAGGCAGTGTTCTAATCATTTTCTAAAAAGTGTCTTAAAATTAGAAAGTTTTCTCTAGATAACTTAGGAAAGACCTTACAATATACAGTATTTTCAAGGAAGGTGATTTTTCACAACCTTCCAGTTATTGTCCAGTATCAATAGCAAGTTGTATAGGAAATACACAAATATTATAAAGTATGAAAAAAAATCAATAAGGAAAACAGGTATTTTATGTATATTTGTCCCATTCTTAATTATCATTTCACAGATGTATGGTCTAATGCAGATTTTCCATTAAAAATCTGCAAGCTTGTCAATGATTAAACTAATGGTTGTTAACCATTAATAACTTTTGAAGCATTTGGAGAAGACCACAAGTGTGGGAAAACTATGTGTCTGATAAATATTGATTCTATGAACAAATGGCCAGAAAACACAGTTATTTCGCAATCCATTTCTTTAGACAATAAATGGAAATTAAAAAAATCCCACCAACGCTTTCTTAATAATAATTTTACAGAGAGGTGTAGTGCTTTTAAGACAAATTGTATCAAAATCATTGAAAACTTCATCAGCTCGAACTCAAATATGGAAAATTTTATGAAGAGAGTTAAGGGGGCTTTGATTATTTTGACAGCTTACGAAATACTTGTTCATTTATAACCTTTTTCAGCTGGACCAAATCACTACTTCATGTTAAAATTTATGAACTAAATTTGTTTACAGCGTAGTTTCATCTCCCTTCTTGCTATTTGAGGCATAAGGCATAAAGAAATAAATTTGGAGAGAGTATTAAACAAGAATGTGTCCCCAGTACACGGATGCCCCATCCGCACTATCATTTTCTATGTTCAGTGGACCGTGAAAATGGGGTTAAATCTCTAATTTGGAATTAAAATTAGAAAGATCATATCATACAGAACATATATACTAAGTTTCAAGTTGATTAGACTTCAACTTCATCAAAAACTACCTCGACCAAAAACTTTAACCTGACATGGGACAGACGGACGAACGGATGAACGAACGAACAGACGGACGGACGGACGCACAGACCAGAAAACATAATGCCCATAAATGGGGCATAAAAAATGACTAGTAACACACTGTCAATACTAGGGACTATATTCGTAGACAATGAAAATCAAGGAATGATAACTGTGTTCCCTAACCAGTAGTGGCAATTCAAGATTTTCAAAAATAAATTAATTCCACACAGTGGGTCTTACTTTCTCTAATTATATAACATCATGCGATAAATGTCAAACATTCTTACCATAATATTCGGTAAGGTAGCATATCTTGGTTCATTTAGTCGTAAATCTGCAGTTAAAACTGCTGGCAATTTGACTTTGATGGTTTCTAAACCTCCATCTATTTCTCTAATTACTGTTAAATCTCCATTATTCTTTTCTACCTTGGATGCAAATGTTGCCTAGAAAAATATTATAAATGTTCTCGGTAATGAGTATACATATGTTACAGGTCTGCAAATTTACTGACTTAGTACTTTCTGGCTACACAAATATGCACAGGTCTTCAATCAAATTCTTCATATTCAAATTAAAATATCCATTTAAAGCATAACAAATATGATAAGAGCTGCATAATTGATAGAAATGACATTTTTGATATCAATATCAAACAAAGTTATGTAGAATTTTTTTATCAGAAGAAAAAAAAGACAAAATTCAGTTAAAAGTAAAAAATAATTTTATTTATCAGATAAATTATTTCATTTAAGGCTTCATTGAGATCTCTGGGTGGTTGGGTGGTGGGGAAGGTGGGGGAGGGTACACTTGCACCTTTTTTATAATTTTAATAACAAAAATACATACCCTATCATATATTTTTTTTACCAAAATATACTTATGACTATCATGCTAATGCTATTTGATTGATTGATAAATAAACTTGACAAATATGAGTTATATTTATGATTTTAGTTTGAATCTCATCTAACAAAAATCAACACCTGATTAGTTACAGGTACTTATGATTCAACCAACAACCTTGTTATATATTATATCTTTAGACCTTATCACACTTCATAAAGCTGGTAGAAATAACCTATTCCAGCGGCTAATCCCTACAGCTCACTTCATAGTTAGTGCCCACTCCCCCAGTAATCTTGAGTTTATATGTGGCCAATATAAAAAAATCTAACAAAAGTTTAAATATGACCAATCTAAAATGGTTTACCTGTGGCCAATCTAACAAAGCAGCTGTCATCTGTCCTGTCTGGTTACAATCGTCATCTATAGCCTGCAAAATATATGTATCTAATTTTGATATACTGGTAGTCATGCATTCCTCTGTCTCCCAATTGCCTACTGTAAACCAACTTAATTTTGCAAGCTATTTATTTTCTTGACTTTGGCGAGTAGAAAAATAACGTGAATATAAATCGTTGTGAATATGATAAACTTTGATCTCTTCTTATTTAGAAACATCAAATTAATTAAAAATTGTGAAATTAAGTCTCCGCGAAGTCGACCTGAAAGTGCTAAACGCGCATTAAAGTATCCGCGAAAATAAGTTGGTTTACAGTATACATGTACATGATGTATGTCATTCAACATTCAAATAATGTACTTTTTAAAATATTTGTTTAAGAATATGAAGATCAAGTTGAGTGAGGGTTTCAACAAAATCTATGGTATAAGTATAAGTTACACCAAAAAATTAACAAAAAATATGCAATATCTGTTTAACCTTTGGCTGCTTTATAAGCCGTTTTGTTTAACACTATATATTGCAAAAAAATCAAATATTTTTGGATATCCTGAAATTGAACTATTGAGGTCCTAAAATATTCTAAAAGTTGAGGTCCTGATTAATGTATGGATATATTCTGAATTTTGAATGAAGTTGGACCATAACACTACAGGGAGATAACTTTGTGAAAATCAGCTAAATGTTTTAATCAAGTTCTATTGTTGATAGTTGTGTGAAAGCATAAATAAAAGTAGTTATTTCTGTATTTTTTAGGATTAGATTTCAACATATTTAGTTATAGTGGATTGGGAAACAAATTTTGCAACTTATATTAATCACTTTTCACTTTGCAGGTGGGAGTGCTGCCTTGTAGCGACATTAGCCTGCTCTTTTTCGAAATTTACAAGGGTGTCTTTAACGTGCAAGAGATATGGCTCTCTAGATTGATATGTCCAGTAATTAGGTTAATGAGATAACTTTAATTACAATGTAATACATGTTGATATCTATCCATGAATGTATTTTTATATACAATAAAAATCTTATAGTTATTTACCTGTTTCCCAACTATTACTATGTCAGCTTTTTCATCCTGTGCAATTTTTGCTAAGAATTTGGAAACGTGAATTGGTTGTAAAGTTTCATAATCTTTAGGATCTATGTTAACATGTATGGCTCTGTCAGCTCCCATGGCTAGTGCAGTTCTTAATGTTTCCTGAAATATTTAAAAAAAATCTTAGTCCATCAATAATTCAAGCATGTTAATCTTCAATAGGCTTACCCACTTTTGAGTCCATTATCATGAATTTTAAGAAAGTTTAAAATTTGCAGACATTGAAATATGAAATCAAATTATGTCATGCAATCTTCAAACGCTATTTCAATTTGTACTGTATATTGGAACAGCAAAAGTTATCAAAGGCTTATGATATAAATTAAGTATGCCAGATACTTCTACACAAGACAAGTTAGTGACTAGTGACGATCATATCAATTGAAAACTTAAAGAGAACAGGAAAAAGAAAATTCTAATTTTCTTTTAAAAGATAATTTATTGAACAAAGATAAGTGTGTATCTCTTTATTGATTAACATTTTAATTCTTTTAAACAAATTCTGACTTGGATAAAAGTGAAGTGTTATTCTTTATTTATTTGTAAGGTAGATATTTCCATCATAGATCACATGGCTCAATAAATTCCTATGAGTGTATTTCATCAACTAATTTTACATGAATCATCATTGAAATATATATTAAGAACATAATGGATCATGAAAATCTAGGACAACTGACCTCAACACTAAGAGACGCTTTCAGTTTTACACCTATAGTCATGTATATTTTAAATTCTGTAGCAAAATGTTATCATTTTGTACACTGAAAACATTTTGAACATTATAAGGAAATCTGTGATTGGTTGATTTTTGTTTGCTTTACAACAAGTGGTAAGGACAATATATGTACAATTAATGATTCTTATGATACATTACAAAATACAAACTTAGAAATTTGTTCGATACATTTTGTGTCAGAAGAGTAACACATTCTATAAAGATAAAATAATGAATTGTTAGCTTCAAAATCAGGGTAATTAACATAAACACATGGCAACTATGTTATCCTACATAAACATGATAAAAATTCAGATGTACAGATCTGTTAATTAAAACTATCATCATTCCTTGCAAGTTTACTGTCTCTAACATTTAGTTTGCTAAACATGCTAAGTATTAGACCGTTGGTTTTTCCGTTTGAATGGTTTGACACTAGTAATTTTGGGGCCCTTTATAGCTTTTTGTTTGGTGTGAGCCAAGGATCTGTGTTGAAGGCCGTACATTGACCTATACTGGTTTACTTTTATAAATTGTTATTTGGATGGAGAGTTGTCTCATTGGCACTTACACCACATCTTCCAATATCTAAGTAGTAATTTTATATTTCTGCCTGATAATCATATTTGACCTAACTCATTTAACTCATTTGTAAACAGACCTGACATTGCTTTGGTCCACATGACACAGCTATCACTTCTGATGCTATTTTCTTTTCTTTAAGTCTAACAGCTTCTTCTATAGCTATTTCATCAAATGGGTTCATACTATGTTTGACTCCATCAGTTACCACACCAGTTTTATCTGGCTTCACCCGAATCTGATCAAACAAATAGAAGTTAGGACTGTTATCATTCATATGAAATATCAGTTACAAATTGAACCTTGCTTACATAACTTTCAAACTTAACATAATCTTTGTTAAAGTATTCCTGCAAATCACTGTACAATTATGTCATTGTATGTTAGATTTATATAATCATGATAATGACAACCAATGTAATTGTACTTAAAGTTGAAGTTAGTAACAGTGTTTATTTTTCCTGGTATGGACCTCTTTCCTTTTGGAAGAAATACACCAGCATAAAAATTCCATGATGGATTTTCCCTAGGGTATTATTTCTGCCACAATAAACATACTGATGCGAAGTGTAGTAGAATACATCAGAAACAATGTATTCCTCTATCATTTTGTCTATTTATCAATGAATAAATCTGTTACAAGACAATACTAAGCTTACTGACCATAGAGAACTTACATGACTTAAATTCCTTTTGGGGTCACTCAATATCACTTACCATACAATATTGGTTTTAATGAAAATCAATTCTAATCTATGTTTATAAGTTTGGTTGTCAAAACTTCCATTGAAAATTTCCATCAAATTCATAAACATGGTATTAAAAAGGGTTCTCCATTTAATCATAAGAAACCACAAAATATTGATTTTAATTCAATTATCAAGCAACAACATGACAAAAGCTCTGGAACAGCAAGAGTGAAAATGAAGAAAATGAACTCAACATGTGTTTCTCAGAAACATTCCTTCAAAATTTTAATGAATTTGAAAAAGGGATTTTCCATTTATTATCCACAAACCACAAGCATGACAAGCATGACAAGTTTGAATTTAAACTCTGGAATTGTGAAAATGAAAAAGACAACATTCAACTTAACTTGTTCTTTATTTCCTTTAGTGATATAATATATTACATTAAAATGACCATTTCAAAATTTCTAAAAGCGGTTCTCTATATTATCTGGAATCTCCAAAAAGTGACAAACTTATTTGACGATTCCTATGTACCCACTACTCTCTGTCAAGTGCTATATATATCATAAAATAAAAACAAAGGAGGAGATAACTCTTTCAATTAATACTCTGTCCCAACAACTGTCAGAGTTAATAATTTGACCTCGGAAAAAATTGTCATAGCAAGCTGTTTGTAGTTGATAAGAAATTGATATCAATAACAACAGAGAGAAATTGGCTATGAATACAATTCAAATCTTTTCAATTAAGCTGCTAAGGCCCTCCAGGAACTCTATTATGCCATGAACCTAAATCTGTAAAGTTGACACTTACACAAAGAGATCCTGTTCCAGCCATTTCCCATGTTTAGTGCGTGCACATGCTTAATTTTAAATTAGGGCATAGCTGGGACTATTCTGAGGGTAGTAATGCCCTTTAACATCAGGCTACATTTTCAGCTACCATTGCTTAAAATTTTACTGTGATTCGTCAAAATATCTTTATCGTGATTCATCAGGGGTCTCAAATAATTATCATTACTGTCAGTTTTGGAAAAAAATTAATGTGATTCGTCAAAATCAGTTTATGCTGTTATCGTCTAAAAGAAAGTGTACATGTTATCACTGTACTAGTATGCATATTTTTTAAGGGGCCAGCTGAAGGACGCCTACAGGTGCGGGAGTTTCTCGCTACATTGAAGACCCATTGATGGCCTTCATGCCACTGAATACAGAGAGTTTTGTGTGACATCATGATGTCATTTCATTACTACGTTTTTACTCTTACATATTAGCCCATTTTTTAAATTAATATGGCTTTTATGTATTTGTTGATACTAATATATAAGCTCTAAATAAAAAAAAAAGTGGTACAGTAAAGGTTAAACTTTTAAAAAATTTAACATTCGAGACGCTTGTTACATATTTTTTAACATATTTTGTAAAAAGATGTCCTGACTATTTAGACTGATATAAATATTAACTATAGGATGACAGTCTCTTACTTTAACAGCATAATCTATAACTCTTTTGCAACCAACTAACACTCTCAGTGCTGACATTTTGACCTTTGAACCGGGAGAATTTATTGCAGCCCTAATGACGGCAACATTAATTTTTATTGTAATGGATAAATGGATAAAGTGTCAATAAAATTACACTGTTAAAAATAAAGTTTTCAATTAATCTTTACCACGCCAACCAAACTAAAGTTCAAAAAGAGAATAAAGGTTATAAAAAACATTCGAATAATAAGTTATCCTGTATATAACTTTTGTGGTTTTCAAAGACAGAAGAGTTTGGCAAAGAATCATGTGAAAGAGGAATCCTCTGTGAAATGTGAAAATGTAAATGTTGATTAAAAAAAGACTTGCTACTAAGTGTCAATGTTTAGGAACAAACAATTTTCGAATTTAATGAAAAAAGAAACCTTTTTTCAGTGACATACCGGAATATGATTTTTTAAAACTCATTTTTGAATTTATTTCCCCCTTTATCATATAAAAAAGATGTGGTATGATTGCCAATGAGACAACTATCCACAAAAGACCAAAATGACACAGACATTAACAACTATAGGTCACCGTACGGCCTTCAACAATGAGCAAAGCCCATACCGCATAGTCAGTTATAAAAGGCCCTGATAAGACAATTCAAAACAATTCAAACGAGAAAACTAATGGCCTTATTTATGTAAAAAAAAAATTGAACTAAAATGAAATATGTAACACATAAACAAACGAAAACCACTGAATTACAGGCTCCTGACTTGGGACAGGCACATACATAAATAATGTGGCGGGGTTAAACATGTTAGCGGGATCCCAACTCTCCCCGATGCTTATTTTCACTGGAAACTAAATGTTCTTATTTTCTAAGTTTTTTTTTAAAGAAAATTGCCTTCATACAATGTAGTAACAAAAGTCTTGATTAATAAGTACCTGAAAATGTTGCAACTATATAAATATGAAATAAGGAGATGTGGTTAGGTTGTATTTTTGTTGTCAGAATAAATTTCAGTCACTCACCGGGGGTTGGCAAACGAGAAATTGGCATACAAAGGAATTTCGCAACAGGCTGACATTTTTCAGAAATGTGAGTTTACTACCTAATGTTATAATATGGGGCAGGCATTACCTGTGAAAAGGGACGAAGTTTGTATGAAATTTTTTTTTTAATTCAAACATGTTAAAAAAAAGAAACAGAAATACTGTAACATTTCTGATTTTGGTTCTGTTGTTAGGGATTTTAGTTGTGACTTTATTTAAGTTATGACATCATATTCAATGTAAATAAAGAAAGACTGTCATCAGGTAACATTGTTTTCATATCAAATAATTATTAAAAATGAATTGGTATTGATTTCCTTCCTATATTTTACTAGACTGATAAATACATGTATATATTTTATTCAAAGTCTCATTCAACCAAGACGGGAAAAAGAAGGTAGATTTTTGCGCAGATGCACTGCAGGGAATAAAAAAATTCTGAAAAAGAAAAGTTAACGATTTTGAGTTCATTAGTAGAATACAAATTTTGGGATTTTTTTATTTTTATTTGTTTATTTTTCTACCATAATAGGGGAGGGACTTCGTCCACATAATAAGGTACATAGGATTTTTTTTTCTGAGACAAGTGCCTGTGGTATCCATCAACAGTTAAATGAAGAACATTAGGATGTACACAACTACTGGTCATAGTTTAGCCTTCAACAATAAGCAAAACAACACTTTCTTCTGATCATTACAAAAAATGTGTCTTTCATCCTTCTGTGTTGCTTGTTTTTATGTGAAACAAAGTACAAAAGAGTTAATCATATTTTCATATAGCCTGCTCAGCACATTTGTTTAGGAAACTTGCATAAATTGAATGCTTTTCATAAAATTTGTAACATGGTAAAAATCATATGTTAAATACTTAAATACTTAACTGGGAATTGCATAATATCTAACTTTTCAGATAAACCATCCTTTAGAAATTTGACACTTTTCGCTTTTTGCTGTATTACATTATTTCATATAAGATCAAAATAACTTATATTAAAATGCATGGCATGGGTACTTTAATATGAAAAAATCTAATTTATGTCAAAAATATTATATCATCATTTCCCAATCTCCAAAGAAACCCTTTGTCTGATATTTTGCTTTAATCATAATAACTCTTTAATGCAGGGCCTACAACATCTTATCTGAGTATGTTATGATCTAGTTCTGATGAATTGGATGAATTGTCCATTAGAATATAAATCTCTCAATTACTCTGTAAATCTGTTTTCTTTAGGATGGATTTTTATTTTAATTACCACTGGTACTTCATGTATGTGATAATGTTTGATATTTTATGAGATACTTTTAAAAATGCTAACATACAACATTCAACAATGAATTTTTTTGTATAAAGATTTTTTTTTGTATTTTATCATTTCCATTTCGTGCATATGTCATTTGTTTTATATTTGTAGGTGTTGGTTCAGCTTGGAAATAGAAGAATAAAGATCGATAATGTCAGGAAGCTTATTTGGGAAGATTGCCTTCTATCCAACGTTGTATTATAACAAACTTATGACAAAGATAACAAACAGACAATGGTACAACAGAATTGATGAAACGGTTGTATTGGGTGCTCTCCCCTTGAAGGAAAATAGTAAAAAGGTATAGCCATCATTAGTGCTTTCCCCTTAATAGAAATTATAAAAAACAGCCATATTAATTTCTCCCCCTTTGACGATTTAAGAAAATATGTTGCACATCTAATGCAAACTTTGCTGTTATATATATTATATATATATAAAAAAAAACCCACCCCAAAACCAAAATTTGAAAATACAGCTTTTGAACACTGATACATTGGAAGACACACAATCTGTGAACACCCATGGGAACATTCTAAATAGGCATCATTTGAACTGCAATAATTTTTCTTTTAAAGGGTGATGATACAGATACACTTGATATACTTTTAACTTGATAACAAATTTTTACCATGTTTATGTCTGCAAGCGCAGAAGTACAAGATGTGAGACATCCAGCAACAGTCACTGCATAAACCATTTGTTTATATTTTAAACTGTTGAACTAGAAGACCTAGATGCTTAATATTTTTTATGCAGATACCTCTGTTACCAAGTTTATATCTGTCATTTGTCCACTGTCCTTGACCTCATTTTCATAGTTCAGTAACTGCTTGAAAGAAAATGATTTTTTTAAACTACATTTTGTATATGGGTAATTTCAATGTCTAAAGGTTCATCAGTACACCCGACTTTGACCTTTTTTCAGTGGATGTGTGACCAAGGTTAAAGGTAGGTGAAGTCCTTATCCCAAATAATGTTGGCAAAAGGTCAAATTTATTTGGTGTATGGAATTTTGTTAGGGGTACATGTCTGACTCTGACTGACAGATTTCATCTGACCTTGACCTCAATTATATGGTTCACTACGGTAAACAATATTAAGTATTTGTGTTTGGTCTATATCTCAAATGCCATAAGCAATAGGTCAAGACTCAACTCTATTTGGTTATGGACATTGGACTGAACAAAATTAATGATTACGAAAGGACTACATAAGAAAAAGATAATAAACAACAAATGAATTTTGTGAATTGATTGATGGTAAAGGGTATATGCATGTCCAACTGACAGATTTCATCTGACTTGACCTCAATTTCATGGTTCATTGAACAATGTTTAGTTTTTGTGGTTTTGTCTATTTCTAAGATACTATAAGCAATAGGTCAACTCTACATGTATGTTGTCAAGGACATTGGACTGTACAAAATTATTAACTACAAAGACTACAATGAAAAATGATAATAAAGGAACATGTCATATAAAAAAAGAAGATGTGGTATGATTTGAAATGAGACAACTTTCCACAAGAGACCAAAATGACACACAAATTTACAACTATAGGTCACCGTACGGCTTTCAACAATGAGCAAAGCCCATACTGCATAGTCAGCTATAAAAGGCCCTGAAATGACAATGTAAAACATGCAAACAAGAAAACTAAAGGCCCTATTTATGTACAAAAAAAGAATGAAAAACAAAAAGGTAACACATAAACAAACGACAACCACTGAATTAAAGGCTTCTGACTTGGGACAGGCACATACATAAATACATAATGTGGCACGGTTAAACATGTTAGGGGGATCCCAACCCTCCCCTAACCTTGGACAGTGGTATAACAGTACAGCATAAGAATGAGCTATAAAAATCAGTTGAAAAAGGCTTAACTCATCAGATGGACAAAAATACAAGTAGCGTGGCCGACAACAACAACAAAATACACTAGGTACATATCTGAGAGTACGAACAGTTCATTGACAGCTAGTTCAAAGCCACTAACAACTAATAAAAAAATCATGAATCTAAGACTAAACTATCAATCTGTACACATCCAACATCCAATAACTTTTGTGAAAAATAATCTGTATTCTTTCTTTTAACTTTTACAGCTTGTTGAAGATGAAAATATTAAAGGTGTGATTAGTTTGAATGAAGACTGGGAAATGAAAGGCATGATTCCAACAGAAAAGGTATGATTTATCAGTTTCTTTCTTTATATTAGCATGATCAGTATATCTGGAATTGTTCAAAACTGCCTTTACATTTTAGGGTTAAGTACAACTGCATTTATTCAGGTGGGTCTTTTGTTTGACTAAGACACATGTTTGATATTCAGAACTGCCTTAGCTTATAACTAAAATGTCCTATTTTGAATTTGTTAAAGAAACCAAATTAAGCTTTCTTTGTGTATCAAATAAAAAAAAAAAGAAGAAATAGATCATAAAGAGTGGCCTGAAAAAAAAATCTTATTTTATATTTGTTGCAGTTTTTTCCCGTCCTGACACATTTTTTGTTTTATAATTCGTGATACAACTATGAAACCAAATTACAAGAGCTGTTATATTTAGCAGTAAAAGATAAATGAAGGGTTACAACTGTTGAAATAGAATAACATTGATTCCTAAATATACCGAAACTTAGTTAAAAATGTTATTTAGAAATCTGTACATTTAAATTATGACGATTGACTTTTATGAAACTAGAATGGAAAAATTTTGGTGTATAACTATTATCATCATAATATTTGATTTTGCTGTTGATTCATTGTTAATCTGTATTCAAATTTTTGTTTATTGAGGAAAAATTGGTTTTTTTTGCCAAAACTTGGTTTCATGCTTCTGCCAAATTCTGCATACAAGACTATAGGAAATGTGTACTCCCTTGAATATTTAAATCTGTTGTTAAACTATACTTGTGAAATCATTGAAAATTTTTGTTGATTGAGGAAAAATTGGTTTTTTTTTTGCCAAAACTTGGTTTCATGCTTCTGCCAAAGTCTGCATACAAGACTATAGGAAATGTGTACTCCCTTGAATATTTAAATCTGTTGTTAAACTATACTTGTGAAATCATTTAAGAATTGAATGCTTCTTTTTGTAACTTTATTGGGGTGTAAAAGCGTTGACCGAAGTACATTTTGTATGAAGCGCGGAAGCAGAAGCGCTCCATACTAAAAATGTGCGCACGGTCAACACTTTTACGTCCCTATGAAGTTACAAAAAGAAGCAATCAATACTTATAATTACATTTTTTTAGCTATGATCATGAAAACTCGAAATTTATTATTGTTTTATTTAATTCACCTGTGCACTTTATTGTGGGACCACGTGTTATCATGAATGAAAAGTTTTATTCAGCAATGCAATTGCTTACGGAATAATATGTGATGGGCAGTTAGCCAATCAGAATAAAGTATCATAATGAAACATCCATCTAATGTAATTATTGAAAATTGTAATTCCATGATTATTAATGCATCTACAGTAATCAATTGACTTTTATTTACAGGAATGGAAGGATCTTGGTGTGGACCAGTTATTTCTACAAACAGTCGATTATGTAGGGACCCCTACCCAGGAGAATATTAACAAAGCTGTACGTTTTATTATGAAATACAGAAAGAGAGAAGAGAGTGTATATGTCCACTGTAAAGCTGGCAGAACCAGAAGTACAACTATTGTAGCATGTTATTTGGTTTATGTAAGTGGGAATTGACAATTTATTTGAACACTGCTTAAAATTATATTATGCATTGAACACCACGAAATTAAATCCCCATAACATCTTACATAGAGACAAAACCACGAAATTTTAACCCCACGAAAATTAATGTTTCTACAGTAGTTTTTTGCATTGCTTAGTCACTAATTGTATGCTTAATTATCTCCACTTATTGATTGCTCAGAATCTTTACTCTATTTAGCTAATAAGTATTGTTATGATATTGTAATTATTATGTTTATTTATGTTGGCCTAATTTGTGTTGTATGGCCTGATAGTTGTTTACCAAATAATTTTATAAATGTGCAGTTTAGGAAACACTGGAACAATCACAGAATGATTGGAACTTTCTAGAATGATCCTTATAAAAGATGCGTAATTTAAACTTCTACGTTATTCCAGAAACTTCCGTTGTAACTTTCCAGGATTTTCCACAATGTTCCATTATAGAGTGTTCTAGAATTTTCCATTGACAACACTATATATACAGACACTAAAGTTAAACTCTCATAAATTACAACTTGGACATAGACATTGATAGACATTAGTATTCACAGCATTTGGATTGACACTTTTATTCTACAAACAACATCATACTGGATTGTGACATTAGTAGTGAACGTAATATTCAAATTGGATTCCGAAAGATTTCCGGATACAGATAAAGATAACTGATTGGACTCATATTTTGACAGTTAAGTTAACAGTAATATTTGTGTAATACCTTTTGTAAACTTTTGTATATTAAATATTGTTAAATTTTATTATTGATTTGTGTCTTTTGTTGGCTACAATTTAAAGGCGATTTCTGGCCGTAACAGAAATTGGGGGCTCGTCCGGGAGACTGAAAATATATTATTCAAAATTTTTTCAATATTTTTATTATAACTAGCCAACAAAATTCTACAAAATGGCATTTGATGCCGGTAAATTTTTGAAAACGCCAGACCTGGAGAGTTTTGATAATTTAAAGAAAGACGAATTAGTGTTGCTTGCTAAACATCTGCAGTTAAATTTTAAAGTATCTATGAGAAAACAAATTATAAAAAATTTGGTTATAGACAAATTAGTTGACGCAGAAATTTTAGGTGAAGAGGCTCTTGAACTTAAGGTCGAAAATGTAGATGCCTTTAAATTAAAACAGCTTGAATTAGAACATGAATTTAAATTAAAACAAGCAGAACTGGAAATGAAGGAAAGGTTGGAAATAGAGAGAAAAGAAAAAGAAGATGAATTTAAATTAAAAGAACTGGAAATGAAGGAGAGGGAGAAAATAAAAGAAGATGAATTAAAATTAAAAGAACTTGAAATGAGAGAAAGGCTAGAGATGGAAAAACTGAAAATTGAAATGGTCAAAGAAGAAAGCAACACTAAAGTCCAGTCGAAATCAGATTATTTTGATGCAGCAAAAAATATACGTTTGGTTCCAAAATTTTGTGAAAAAACAGTCGATAAATATTTTCCACAGTTTGAGAAAATTGCTAATAATTTGAAATGGCCAAAGCCATATTGGACTACAATGCTACAAAGTGTTTTTGAAGGAAAGGCCGCTGAAATATACTCTGCAATTCCATCAGAAAAAAGTTCCGATTATGACACCGTGAAACAGGAAATTTTGAAAGCCTATGAGCTAGTACCAGAAGCATATAGACAGAAATTTAGATCTTATAAAAAGTTTGATTCGCAAACCTATGTGGAATTTGCTCGGGAAAAAGAAGATCTATTTGATAAATGGCTTACTTCAAAGAAAACAAAAAACAATTTTGATCAACTAAGACAATTGATGTTATTAGAAGAGTTTAAACAATGTGTTCATTCAGAATTAAAAACACATTTAGACGACAAAACTGTTGAGTCAATACATGATGCGGCTGTAATTTCAGATAATTATACTCTTTCACATAAAAGAAGTTTCAAGAGTCAAAATGTTAATACTTCCAGTGGAAATTACAAAAATCAAAGCACTGAGCGTACTGATAGTAAGCCTGTTCCACAGAATAAGAGTCAGTCCAGTTATAATATGTCTAGTCCAAAATTTGATACTTTTGAGAAGAAGTCACTGACTTGTGCTTATTGTAAGAAGATTGGTCACCTGATGGCTGATTGTTTTAGACTCCAGAAGAAGAATGAACGAGATAATAAGCCGAAGACCAGTGCTTGTACGACACCTTATATTACCAGTACATTGGAATGTCCTGCGAGTCAGGCTTTTAAGTCCAGTTTTTGTGATTACATGGAGGAATATAAACCCTTTATGTCTGATGGGTTTATTTCTATTGTTGATGATACCACTCTTCAGCCTATTAAGATTTTACGGGACACTGGAGCTTCTCAGTCTTTATTGTTAGAAGGTGTGTTGCCTTTGTCCGAGAAGACTTCTGTTGGTGCCTCCGTTTTGTTACAAGGTGTAGAGTTGGGTTGTATAGATGTTCCTCTCCATCGTATTTATCTGAAGTCAGATTTAATAACTGGACCAGTTGTTGTAGGTGTTCGTCCTAATCTCCCTGTTGAGGGTGTTACCTTATTGCTAGGAAATGATCTAGCTAGGAACAAAGTGGTTGCTGAACCAATTGTTACCAGTGAACCGGTGGTGGATGTTAAATCACCTGAAGATGATGCTGAATTGTATCCAGCTTGTGTTGTTACTAGGGCGATGGCTAGAAAACAACAAAATGAGAATTTGCAAGAAGACAAGTTTGATTACCTGGACCTTTCTGACACTTTTATAGCTGATATTGAAGATCCTGGTAACTCAGAAAAGGCTATTATAAAACCACCTAGTGTTAACAAAAATGTTATTATGCCATGGCCAGATGTAAACAGCCATTCATTAGACCGAAATAATTTACTCGAAGAACAACATAAAGACCCTGAGGTTCTTCAGCTCAGCCAGAGGGCTCAACCACAGGAGGAAGCAGACAAAGTGGCCGAATGCTTTTACCATCAGGACGGCATTTTAATGAGGAAGTGGAGGCCTCCTGATGCTACCCCAGAGGAGGAATGGAGAGTGGTGTACCAAGTGGTGGTGCCTAAAGTTTATAGGCAAGAAATTATTGGTCTTGCCCATGACACCCCCTTGGCTGGACACTTAGGTATAAGGAAGACTTGCCTAAAAATATTGCAACATTTCTACTGGCCCAGACTTAGAAACGATGTTGCAGAATACTGCAAATCATGCCATATATGCCAGGTTGTTGGTAAGCCTAACCAGAAAATACCACCAGCACCTCTTCTGCCTATTCCAGCCTTTGACGAACCTTTCAGCAGAGTTCTAATTGACTGCGTTGGACCTTTACCAAAGACCAAGACTGGAAATGCGTATTTATTGACGATCATGTGTACATCTACCCGCTTTCCTGAAGCTATTCCGCTCAGAAATATCAAGACACCTACTATCGTCAAAGCTTTGATCAAATTTTTCACATTAGTAGAACTTCCTAAGTCTATACAGTCCGACCAGGGATCAAATTTCATGTCGGGTTTATTTCAGCAAGTCGTATACCAGTTAGGGATTGCTCAGTACAGATCAAGTGCTTATCATCCAGAATCTCAAGGTGCCTTAGAACGTTTTCATCAAACATTGAAGAACATGATTAGAACTTTTTGTCTTCAATTTGACAGAGACTGGGATGATGGAGTTCACTTTCTACTTTTTGCGGTTCGAGAGGCTGTTCAAGAATCCCTTGGATTTAGTCCCTTTGAGTTGGTATTTGGTCATACTGTAAGGGGACCATTAAAATTGATTAAGGAAAAGTGGCTTACTGAACATACTGACTTGAATCTTTTAGACTATGTATCTAGATTTAAAGAAAAATTGTTTACTGCTTGTCAAATTGCTCAGAAAAACTTAAAAAATGTACAGAACAAAATGAAAATATGGTATGATAAAGATGCCAGGGACAGAATTTTTGAGCCTGGTGATAAGGTACTTGTATTTCTGCCAGTCCCTGGACATCCTTTACAGGCTAAATATTGTGGTCCTTATACAATAGAGAGTAAAATTAATGATTTGAATTATATTGTAAAAACTCCAGGTCGGCGCAAACAAAATAGAGTGTGTCATATTAATATGTTAAAACCATATTTTGAGCGTACTAATGTACTATGTGATAGTAAACCAGTTGCCACTTTAGGCATGGTTAAATTTGAGAACAATCATGACAAACCAGATGTAATTGAACCAACTTTTAGTTGTAAAACTATGGAAGAGACAGTTAGATTGAAAAATTCAGAAATTTTGTCAAATTTAGATTCAAAACTTGCACATCTGTCTTTTGATCGTAGAGAAGAAATAAAAACTTTGGTATTTTCTTTTAAAAATCTTTTTCCAGATGTGCCAAACAAAACCACTGCTGTTTGTCATGATGTTGATGTAGGAGATGCTTCTCCAATTAAGCAACATCCTTATCGGCTCAATCCACTCAAACTTGAAGTTATGAGAAAAGAAATTAAATATATGCTTGACAATGATATTATTGAACCGAGTCACAGTGAATGGAGCTCTCCTTGTCTCCTTGTGCCAAAACCAGATAAAACTTTTCGTTTCGTGACTGATTTCAGAAAAGTAAATTCAGTCTCAAAATCTGATTCCTATCCGATTCCAAGGATAGACGATTGTATTGACAATATTGGTCAAGCAAAATTTGTGAGCAAATTTGATTTATTGAAAGGTTATTGGCAAGTTCCATTGACACAGAGAGCTCGTGAAATATCAGCTTTTGTTACACCAGATGGCTTATTTCAATATACTGTAATGCCATTTGGCATGAAAAGTGCACCAGCTACATTTCAAAGAATGATCAATAATGTTATAAAAGATTTAGACTGTTGTTATGCTTATATTGATGATCTTATTGTATGTAGTGATAGCTGGGAACAGCATTTAACACATTTGTATGATACTTTTGATAGATTGTCATATTCAAATTTGACTGTTAATCTTGGTAAAAGTGAATTTTGTCAGGCCACTGTTGATTATTTAGGGCATACAGTTGGCCAAGGTCAAGTAAAACCTATAATGGCTAAAGTGGAAGCTATTTCCAAATTTCCACCTCCTACAAATAGAAAACAACTTATGAGATATTTAGGCATGATAGGATTTTACAGGAAATTCTGTTCAAATTTTGCTACTGTTGTTCAACCATTGACTCATCTTTTACGAAAAGATTCTAAATTTATCTGGAGTGAAAATTGTCAAAAAGCTTTTGAAAATAGCAAATCACTTTTAATTAATAGTCCAGTTCTGATTACTCCAGACTTTGAAAAACAATTTAAACTTGCTGTTGATGCAAGCGATGTAGGAATAGGAGCTGTTTTATATCAAGAGACAGATGATAATGTTGAAAAACCTATATCATATTTTTCTAAGAAATTAGATAAACATCAGAAAAATTATTCAACTATTGAAAAAGAGTGTTTTGCAATGTTGTCAGCACTTCAACATTTTGATGTATATTTGAATCCCACTGTATATCCTATTCTTGTTTATACTGATCATAATCCTCTCACCTTCATGCATAAAATGAGAAACAAGAATCAGAGGTTGACTAGGTGGAGTTTATTGTTACAGGAATATGATGTAATTGTAAAACATATTAAGGGTAAAGATAATGTAATAGCTGATGCTTTATCTAGAGCTTATTAAATCACTTTGTATATATTATGTATTTTTGTTCATATTATTCATGATAAGTTTTTGTTACACTAAAACTTCTTTTAAGGGGGGAGGTGTTATGATATTGTAATTATTATGTTTATTTATGTTGGCCTAATTTGTGTTGTATGGCCTGATAGTTGTTTACCAAATAATTTTATAAATGTGCAGTTTAGGAAACACTGGAACAATCACAGAATGATTGGAACTTTCTAGAATGATCCTTATAAAAGATGCGTAATTTAAACTTCTACGTTATTCCAGAAACTTCCGTTGTAACTTTCCAGGATTTTCCACAATGTTCCATTATAGAGTGTTCTAGAATTTTCCATTGACAACACTATATATACAGACACTAAAGTTAAACTCTCATAAATTACAACTTGGACATAGACATTGATAGACATTAGTATTCACAGCATTTGGATTGACACTTTTATTCTACAAACAACATCATACTGGATTGTGACATTAGTAGTGAACGTAATATTCAAATTGGATTCCGAAAGATTTCCGGATACAGATAAAGATAACTGATTGGACTCATATTTTGACAGTTAAGTTAACAGTAATATTTGTGTAATACCTTTTGTAAACTTTTGTATATTAAATATTGTTAAATTTTATTATTGATTTGTGTCTTTTGTTGGCTACAATTTAAAGGCGATTTCTGGCCGTAACAGTATCTCCCAAAAAGCCTTTCCTGACTAATAAAAAGAAGTGATTTTTGTTGTTTTTCACTTTATTGTTATAATTTATCTACTAAAACTTTTTTTAAAAACATTTTCATTTTTGAATTGAGAAATTAATGCATATACTAGTATTTGTTATTGTGAATTGCCAATTACTGGTAAAATGCAAAAAAAATGCAATTAATGCAATTCCAAAAACATTGTGAAGGAATTCACGACTAATATTATTAATGAACATTTTTGGTTAAGTATTACATGAAATGCAATCAAAACCCTATTTTACTGACTTGATATAATTTTCTAGTACCTTTTTGATACACAAAATATAGCGCATTGATCATAACATTCTTTACATCCTATCCATGAACATTTTCAGAAATTTATCACTGTAATATGTGCTCAGATATTCCAGTCACAAAATGATGCTACGCCTATCAAGAAAATTACTTTACTTTTGCAAGATGTTGGAATCTAATTTCTGTTCTTAAAAAAAATGATGTCATTGTTAAGTCATCTTTAAAATTTAGAGTTATCTCCCATTGTCCTAAATTGTAGTTGAATCAACTACAACCAATGCTTTATTCAATACAATATTTATTAATTTTACTTTTCACTGATAAATTAAAGCAATCTTCACCATTCAGTGCTTACAACATGTACAAGCATTTTGATTATTATTTTGAACCAGATAATTTTTCGCATCAATAAAGATATCACAATAATTTCTAAATAAACACAATGAGTGTTCATATTTGATCTTTTTAATTTGTTACAACTGGGTAATTTAGAGCAATGTTATAACTATATATGATTGACTTATGTATTTGTATAACTGTTTCATATATTTCATAAATTTTAATAATTTTCCATTTCTCATTTTACAGGTTAATAAATGGACGCCTGAAGAAGCTGTAGAGTTTATTAAAACTAAGAGATCTCATGTGTGGTTACGCGATAAACAAATTCAGTCCATACATACTTATTTTGAAAACTTGAACTCATTTTCTGAAAATACTGCAGGGTCTTGATATTGCAGGATCAATTTATCTTATTATTTCTATGGACAGTTTGTTGTGTGTTGATTGGTTGAGATTTTGCTTACGTTGGCAGAATTTATTACATTTGCAGTTTTATAAATGCCGAAACGTATTATCATGTTATGTATGAATTGTTTTTAGAATGTTTACCTGTATCTTGCCTGTGATGATTGAATTATGTTTAACGCTTGAAATTGAAATCAACTCTCTATAGCTGAAGAGTTTTAAATTTGTAATTAATGTTGGCATTTGGGTCTGAATTATTGAGGCCTAACTGAATAAATATCTTTTAAAGCAATCGTATAAAAAGAGTTTTAATGAAACAGATAATGAACATGATGAAGAAAAACGGTAAAATAAATTTGTGAAATTCAAAGATTTTCATATACTTTAGCAATTACTGGAAAAACACCTTAAAAAAATGTGCAAATTTAAATCATTTATAAAATGATGAAACTATGCTTTCATTCTCAGATACTTTAAGGGGAGGTTATTCATACAATGAACCAAGGCAAAGTTGACAAGGTTCAAATAGGCATTTACTGTGGTGTTGTACTATTAAATTGTAAAAAAAATCTACTGTAAATTAATGTACAAGCTTTTGCTTAAACATCATGTAATTATAGTGGAGATTTAGAGAATTGTTAGTGTGCTCTGCCTCATGGGATTTTATAGCCAATTACACCAAAAATATTATATTAATTTATACTGTTTTTTATAAGCAATGTTATTGTATGAAAATGGAATGTTGTGAAACTATGCCTTTACAATCAATAGTGCAATGAATAAAGCCAAAGTATTTTTTACATGTTATTTTTTTAATTGGTTATTAAAAGTTCCCATTACCACTGATTACATATTTCAAAATGAATGAATCTCAGAAGTTTTTGCATAGAAATATGGTTCATGTAGTAGTATTTCTACAGGGAGGCATGATATGGGAATGTAAGGATATAATTTCACAAAATATTAGAAAATAACCGCATTAATGGAAAGTATGGTTTGCTTGGTAGTAGTCTCTGATGTTAGGTCTACACACATACTTTGAAAGCAACATGACAAAAACAAACGCTGCAAAACTTAAATACAGTCAACATACAGTCTTCAACAATAGACAAGTGTCTATAAAACATCCGAGTACAGAAGATTGATGACCATTGACTGGCTATCAAAGTGTTTATAGGTGTTTTTCACCACTATCTATTTCTTGGTGGTCAGTTTGTATTGATGGAATAAGATACAATGCCAGGAGAGAGAACCTATAGTAGGCAAAGTGACAATCCTAGTCAATTAAGCTTCCAGTTGATTGCATCTGCCACATGCAGGATCCTAATTCACAACCTCAGTGTTGACTTAATAGTGATACAGTAGTTTCACTTCTACAGCCACCAAGGCCCCCTACACAAAGGTTTGCCGTTAAATACTTAATTTCTACAAAAGCAAATATTTTAAGGGGTTAAATCTGTAATTAACTTAATGAAAAAATGATCTAACTTTTTAAAAGACTATATTACGAATACTTATTATTCTGTGAGGCTGATGCATCAGTGAAAAAAATATTTGGCCAAGTACTAATTGATGAAATAATTGAATAATCGGTAGTCATGACAATCTAGGTCAGGATAATAAAGAAAGATCCAAGTCTAATGTCAGACTTGTACTCAAACAAATGCCTTTACATATCAAATATTGTTGACTGGTATTGTATCTTGACTGAAGATAGATTGTTGACAAAATTTCAAAACTGGACCAATGTAGTTAAAAATTCAGGTCAAGATCACTAACTAATATGTTTCAGATGGACATGGACTAGTTACAAACATTCCAATGAGGTCAAGGCAACATAATTATCAGATGGACATCAACTAACTACAAAAATTTCATATCAAAATTAATTGATTGATGTTTGAGGCTTTTTTTAGCAGTATTAGCTATTTTGGGCGTCAGGTTTTACTTGTGGAGTAAGAAAACTCATGTAGAGAACCACCAAAAATCAGAAGGAAAAATTGTTTGGAGTCTATGATGATCATAATGTCCTATTATGCCTGAAACAAAGGATACCAGGAATGGTAAGATTTGCTGTATTTTATGTTCCTGGTAAAGCAAGTCGGTACTCCTTCAGATCACATTTGGTATGGTGAAGTTTATGACACTGTACACTATCTGTGGTTTCCTGTGTAGTGTGATACAGCCTTTTTTCTGTTTTGCTCTGTTTTATGGATAACTGTTGATTATTTTTTATTTGATTATTTTACTCTGTTTGTTTTGGGGATATAAGCCAAAAACTAAAATGTTTCTAAAAATTGATATTATAAGGGCTATTACCGGTACTCACAAATTGTATGATTTTTGTGGAAATTTGGTAGGAGATAGACCTTGACCTGCAATGTTTGTTGATGGATTAAATCTTTGGATTGCTTAGCACACTCTAAGGAAGATTCAGATTCAGATACACCAAGTAATGGCAAAAGTTCACATGACCAGGTGAGCTTTAAAGTAGAATGCACAACAACCTTCATTAGCGAAACTTCATTTTTCTGTGCTAAGGCAGGGGTGTAATGCATAAAATCGAATAAAAAATTTCTATTCACTTTCTTTTTTTTATTTCAAGCTACATACATGTACATGATTTTGACAAAATTCCTGCATCAAATCATTTCATGTTCAACACAAACAAATAACATGACTATACAAGTAGTCTAAAGAACACCATTGAAAGTTGAATTTCAGATCAAATATCAACATTCTCAAAATGTAATCTTCAGCAGTGCAAGATTACTTGAATTTCTTTTCTCCATAATTGAGGAATAAAAGTCAATCAATTTCAGTGTTCCAAATTCTTTAGCAACAAAAATTTCAGGATTGATCCAAGACATAAGTTGTTCTCATGAAGAAGAAACCTTATGTACTACTACTTAAAGGAATAGCCTTCATGTGCAGAGCTGGATCTGATAGCAAGTTTGAAATTACTGAAAGGAAATAATTCAAATTTGATAAAAAAAAAATTAAAATTAAATCTCCAGGGTTTCCCCTGTAATTTTGCACTATATACAAATTTCAAAAGAATTTCTAGGTATTTATGGTAGAGAAATATTATAAACTTATCAAGTCTTTAAATGAATGAAAATGAGTGTCAAAATGTACAACCTCTGGCTAACCTGTCAAAAAAATATTCAACTTCTAATGGTATTTATAAATCAAGTGTATAATTTTATCAAAAGCACAACTGTATTACAAATGAATCACTGAACCTGATTGTCAGTCATGACTAGAACTGTTGGACGAAATTACTGAAGCTATACATAATCTTATTCATGTGTTTCATCAACTGCTCTCTTATGTTTAAGCAATTTTATAAGAAGCAATTACTAACAAATAATCATTTTTTTTTTCATTTAAGAAATTACAAACTTCAAGCTTTCCAGATGTTTTAGATTTTTCTTTTATCGAAATTTGAATTGCATTTTTTTCTCTCCTTGCTAGGTTTGAGCAGAGTTATAGAGACTAATGGACAATTTATTTGGTACACCCAATTAATGAGATAAAAGTGATAAATTTTCTTGACAATAAGATAATAAAAGGCTTTTAGATATATCATAACAATAAGAGATTCAAAACTCAGTCAATAACAAGTTCCTACATACATTTACAAACACAAGCAACAAACATTGTTATATATCTAACATAAATGGCACCCAGCCCCTGAACATTATGATGGAATGTATTAATAGATTAATAAATCAATCAATGACTTTATTTTTCTACAGCTGTAGCGGCAGTTTCTATAAATGTAGCTAGCTTTACATCTTTTGTTGACAATCCACCTACATCATGTGTACTAAGTGTAATTTGTACCTGAAATTTACAAAAGGGAATTAGTCTATAAATCTTCATACACTATTAAATAAATGAAGTAGGAAAATAATAACTTGTTCTGTCAAATAAAAATCCACAAATTTGTAGAACTCTGAAGGAAATCTTAGATACCACTTTACTCTTCTAATCTTAGGGACTAATTTAGTTGTCCCCTAAGTAACAAGAAGGGATAACTCTGACAAGGGCAATATAGAGTATAAACAAGAATGTGTCCTCAGTACACGAATGCCCCACTCGCACTATCATTTTCCATGTTCAGTGGACCGTGAAATTGGGGTAAAAACTCTAATTTGGCATTAAAATTAGAAAGATCATATCATAGGGGACATGTGTACTAAGTTTGAAGTCGATTGGACTTAAACTTCATCAAAAACTACCTTGACCAAAAACTTTAACCTGAAGCGGGACAGACGGACGGACGAACGAACGGACGGACGAACGAACGGACGGACGGACGCACAGACCAGAAAACATAATGCCCCTCTACTATCGTAGGTGGGGCATAAAAATGTGATGATTTGAAAATTCCTTATCAAAGAAACCACACCAATTATTTTGTATGCTAGATGTGTTATTCGTCTACAAAGGACTAACATATGACACTTGATTCAAAAGAGATTAAAAGGCCAAATAAAATACAAAGTTGATGAGGACCAAACATTCCAAAATTATTGCCAAATACAGTTAAGGTAACCTATTCCTGGGGTAGAAATTTCTGGAAAGAGTTATGAAGGAAACTGAATATTCTATCTAAAAAGATAATGTGTGTCTTTATGGAAATTTAATCTATTTACCGGTATGTAATTTTTTACCTTTTATGTCTGTTTACAGTGATATTGTTTGCCTTAAATTAATGGAGAATAAAGGCTTTTTCCCCTTGAGGAAAATCCCAATTTGAAAAAAAATGGCTTAAAATTATTCCCAAAAAGACAACTTTTTTCCCAAACAGTGCAGTCTCAGTAGTAATTGTGCATGAATTCAAACTGAAAAACACACATTTATACATTTTTCATGTATAAAATTACTATATTTGCAGATTCGAGGGTCTATTTGTGTATCATCACTGACAAAAAGGGGTATTATTTCAAAGCAGGGTTGGACTCTTGAAAGGAGGGGTTTGAAATTAAAGTTTCAGTCAAATTTATGATTTATTCTAAATTTCCCAATTTGATGAAAATTACGCATATTTTCCCTGTTTCCCAATAAAAAAGGGTAGAGGTAGTTTTGAAAAAAGCTAACAATATCACTGGTTTATTTTGTTCCCACATTGCTGTCAATATAACTGAATTTTATGCAACTGTCTTACAAGTGAGAGTGTTAGCTAGCTATAAAACCAGGTGTAAATGTATCCACCATTTTCTACATAAGGATATGTTTGTACCAAGTCAGAAAAATAGCCAATGTTTTCCATTTGTCTGATGTGTTTTAGATTTAGATTTTCCCATTTGATAACTTTTGTTTTGAATTTTCATTTGACTTTGGTATTTTTGTTATTTTACGGTTTAACAAATTGTACTAACAACCCTGAAATGATTTTCTTCCAAGAAAATTCAATCTTTGTTTCGTTAATTTTCGCTATGATCACTATGCTAAAAATATAGAGGCAACTGGCTGATTGGATGAATAATGTGATGTGACATGATTGGATGAATAATGTGATGTGACAAATTTATGGAAGACTGATAAGCACATAGTTGATAAATTAACAAATGAGGTCACCTTTTCCCCTTAACATTTGATAACTTTTTTCCAAATCACAGTCTCAACTGTCATGACTGTCACATCTATTTCCTTGTGTCTTTATGAATAGTTGTCACATTGGCCTTAGAACATCGCAATATCAAATACATAAATCAGATACTGTGGATTCATTAGTATTTGTTCATGGGATTCTTGGGTACAGGTTAACCATGAAATCATATGTTCAACAAATAACATATTTTCAAAAGGCTTTGTATACAGAGACCGGCAAAACCATGAAATCAAATATCCACGAAAATGCAAGTTTTCAGCAATCCACAAAATTGATATCCACGAAAATAAATGAATCCACAGTATCCAGCAATTTGTCCCATGTGAAGCAGGATCTGCTTTACCCTTCT
Source organism: Mytilus galloprovincialis (assembly GCF_965363235.1). Classification (NCBI taxonomy): domain Eukaryota; kingdom Metazoa; phylum Mollusca; class Bivalvia; order Mytilida; family Mytilidae; genus Mytilus; species Mytilus galloprovincialis. The sequence goes on from NC_134843.1 coordinate 76,500,152, forward strand.
AGAGTACCTGAGATCACCTCAGTTTTTGTGGGGTTGGTGTTGCTCATGCTTTAGTTTTCTAAGTTGTGTTGTGGGTAGCTCTGTTTGTCTTTTCATAGTGTTTTTTTCTTTTTTCCCCCATGAGATTCAGTTTGTTTTCCGATTATGAGTTTAAATATGCCTTTGGTATTTTTCGCCTCTCTTCTATCTAACTGATAATCTAAATAAGCAAGATTTTGACTACTTACTTTGTTATAGACATTAAACCATTCTGGATGATGGTCCATCTTGTCTGCTAGTAAAGCTATTCTGGTCATAAAACCAAACGCCTGGAATGAGAATTTTTATTAATAAGGCATGCAATTTTGTGTGACTGAATAAGTAATTTAAAGCTAAAACATTGTTTAGTTGCTGCTTCATAGATTTTTACTCCACAGGTAATTTATCTCATTAGATATTTACTATTAAGAAGTGGTGACAAGAGGTGTCACACTTTTATTTGTATTTTTTCCCACTTTCCACTTTTTCTGAGATCCCACTTTTTTATCCCCTTTATCCAACATCCTCTCTATTTTTTTACTCTAGATATCCCATTTGCCTAAAGCATGTCATCACCTTTATCAAGATGTTAAAAGACTGTCCTTAAAAAATCTCTATAAATCATGTTTGTTATTTTTCAACTAAGAAATGAATTGAGTTTAAATTTTTTTTTTCATCAAATTTACAGATTAGTACTTGCTGCATACCAACCTGATTAAAATCTTTGAAGAGAAATTCTTTATAAATTGCATCCCGTCCTTCAACCATTGTCCATCCAGCTCCAGTCAGTGGAGTTAAAACGGTTCCTCTTTCTACTTCAGTTAGTTTAGCTTTTTTTGCTTCTGATGCCTAAAATAAGTATAAAAGTTATGAACTTTGGTCAACTCTAAATATGCTGCTTGATTGGGCAAGACTTCTTTTGAAATCCCATCCATATATGTTTATGCTTATTCTATCATTTTCTCAAAATTTTCATTGTACTAATGAACTCAAAATCGTTCAATTTTTTTTATGTCATGTTTTGAATTCCCACATCTGCTCAGAAATCTACAATGTACTTCCTTTTCCCGGTCTCGTTTGCATGAAACTTTGAGTAAAACATATATTTATCAGTCTAGTATAAAATAGGAAGGAACCCAATATCAATTTCATTTTTAATAATTCCTTGATATGAAAAAACATTACCTAATGATAGCGTTTCTTTGTTTACATTGCATATGACGTCATAACTTAAAAAAAGTCACAACTAACAACAGAACCAAAATCAAAAATGTTACGGTATTTCCGTTTCTTTTTTATAACAAATATTTAAGTTACAAAAAAATAATTCATACCGACTTCGTCCCCATTTACAGGTAATGCCTGCCTCATATTAACAATGACTTGGATGAATGTGTAAGTCAGAACTGGCTTAACGTCTAGTAGCAAATATACCATGCATCATGTGCAAATGTAGTCCGAGATTACTCTGACGTCCAACAGCTGTTTTGCCAGACAAGCTGGGGCCGTGGGACGTCAGAGCTCGTCCCATATCAAAAAGTGGATATTTGCCCACCCAAAATAGATGTGCTGCTTCGTCGCTTCTGGTGCCGACTGACGGCCTTGGAATTATATAAATCGGGCATCAATCTGTTCATTTTTCATTTATCTCTTCATTTATGTAAGTTTCACCTACCTGCCAACCTTTATTTTCTTATTATTAGACTATTTTCACAGTGACCCATCAATTTCGGCATTTTTACTTTCACTTTCAAATGGACGTCAAGTTACGAGAGAGTTCGTGGTCTTGAGACTCAAAATATGCAAATATTTATATTTTTTCACCTCCTTTATAGATCAATGTTTAACATTTAGTAGCCAACCATGATTTTTCACCTCCTTTACAGATCAGTATGAAGCATTTAGTTCCGACCACGTTACAATTGGAAGCTCTCAGACATTTAGATAACTTGCATCGTAAATGAACGAGGTGTTACATTATGGACATTTGCATAAATCATCACTGTTTTCTCGTGGTCACGTGATAATCTTTGAAAATGAAAGGCAAAATGCCGAAATCGATGGGTCACTGTGAAAACTGTCTAATGATGAGAAAATAAAGGTTGGCAGGTATGTGAAACTTACATAAATGAAGATATAAATGAAAAATGAACAGATTGATGCCCGATTTATATAATTCCAAGGCTGTCAGTCGGCACCAGAAGCGACGAAGCAGCGCATCTATTTTGGGTGGGCAAATATCCGCTTTTTGATATGGAACGAGCTCTGACGTCCCACGGCCCCAGCTTGTCTGGCAAAACAGCCGTTGGACGTCAGAGTAATCTCGGACTAGTGCAAATGGTGCATGTTCAGGACGATTGATATATATGAAAATTATTTTTAATATTACAACCATCACTGCATGAATAAGACTAACACGAATCGATGTTGTAATTTGTCTCTATTACCATTGGTTCGTGTGTTGTCAGTGTTTGTAAAAAATTATGATGACAGCCTACAAAAACGGAAATTTCATCTACAATCGGTAAATCTTTTAGTCATGTAACTATGGAAATATAATGTTCATTCTAAACATAGCTGACACTTACCATTTTAGCAAAAAATCGTTGACAAGGGCTTTTATTAGAAAATAATACCGGTTGCAATATTTTTAACATTAAAACAAATTATCGAGCCTTTACACGAAAGAGTTTTATTTGGTACAACTAATCACCAGATTTACCTTTCCCAAAACACAAAGTATAACGAACCCCTATGGACACATTTAAAGACAAATGATATTCAATTCGTGAATTGGGTTTACCAATCCGTGATTTCAAATTCATAGTCTGTGAACTCGGATGCAATTCAAAGCAATAATCTTCATTCTCGGTTTCACAACCTGTCACTTCGTTTTATAATCATCATAGATATAATTAAATCATAATATTCACTAAATCTGTAGATTCAAACCCTTGGGTCATAAAGGTCAAGAGTCTTTTGAATGAACTTGGAATGTCTTATATCATCAATAACTTTAATTATGTTAAAGGTAATTTAAATTCTATTAAACAAAGAATTAATGACCAATGTTTGCAAGTTCAAAATGCAAATATATTTGAATCCAAAAAGTTAGACTTTTTCAAGGGTGTCTACATAATGGGCAGAAGACCACCCTATGTTGATATATTGAAAAACAGAAGTGACAGAGCTGCAATATGTAAGATCCGTATAAGCGCTTATATACTGATGATTGAAAGAGGGAGACATCTAAATATTCCCAGAAATGAGAGATACTGCTCTGTATGTAATTCTGGTCAAATTGAAAATGAAAAACATTTTCTTTTACATTGTGAAAAACACTCAACTAAAAGGGACATATTTTACCATAAAGTTTCAAATATAATTGTTGACCCTACAACATTTCAAAAACATGAAAATAATATAATCTTTTTATTAAATAATAATTCATACACAATCCTAAAATTGACTTCCTCTTTTATCTGACAGTTTGAACCTGCGTAAAGCTGAACAAACTCTATAAAATTGTCAATATGTCTAATTCATAATCATTGTTTATAATATTACATATTAATATAGTCATTATTTTCAATACTTATTATGTTTGACCAACTATGTAATTGATATACCATGAGCCTTAACCATTTATTGTTGATGAGTTTGTGCTAATAAAATATTTGTATTTATTTGTATTTATAATATTATATCTATGCAATCATGCAGTCATATCTCGAACTAAGACGCCTATACTAGATCATACTTCAGTTGACATATATAACTGGTCGACGACCAGTACCGTCATTTAACATGTTAATACTAGAGATAAACCCAACGCCTTCTCATCGGTTGCAAAGTTGATTAAATGTAGAAAATAGATATACGAAGATGTGGTATGAGTGCCAATAAAAGGTCCCAAAAATGACATGTTTAAAACCAGTCTAACGGGAAAACCAATAGTCTAACCTATACAAAAAACGAAAACACTTATGAACCACATCAACAAACGACAACTACTGAACACCAGATTCCTGACTTACGAAAGGTGCAATCAAATGCAGCAGGTTTAAACGTTTTAATAGGTACCAACCTTAGCCCTTATCCGAAACATTAATGTAACATCACAACATAAAAAGGACACATTATGAAATATCAATTGAAATGGCTTTACTCAATCAGAGACATGTCACTGACTCAATTAAAAGAGATGTGAACACAAGTGAAAATACACCGAACGAATAAATTTGATCTTTGACAAGGAACAACAAAATTATTTACTTTGGGAAAAAAATTCCGTTTTCACTTACACGTAATTCGAATATTTCGCCACACTATTTTTAATATTTTCCACCTTTAATAATTGTTAAGTATGACGATATATTTTTACTTCTGTTCTCGTACTATGAACAACACACTTATATATTTTGTAACATACATGATTCCGTATCCCACTGTATAAATTACAACAAAATTATTATTGTTTTTCATTTGCGATATTTTGTTCAAGGTTGTGGTTGTCTTTCTTATATTGTTTTACATATTACCCGTTGTTTAATTTACTTTGTATTCTCATTGTGTTACAGATCAAATTTATTTGTTCAGTGTATGTTTACTTGTTTTTGTTTATATGTCCTTTGATTGATATCTTATAGTATGTCTTTCTATGTTGTGATGTTACGCTAGTGTTTCAGGTTGGGTGAATGTTGGCGCCTATTGAAACGTTTAAACCTACTGAATTTGTTTGCACCTGTACTAAGTCAGGAACCATACATATGGATAAATAGCCAGACAAGCAATGCAATTGTATTAAGTCACCTTGTTCTCTCGTTTGGTTTCATCTGATTTAATTGTGGAACGATCCTCAAATTAAAGAAAAAAATCACTATAGTCCTGACAGAATGTTTATCAAATATATGTTTAATGATTAATAAATGCAAATAACAATCACCATTATAATAAGTATCAATTATAAATTATCTTAAATTTTGTTATTTTGATTTTTTTTTAATTAAAAAATAGATCAAGTAGAATGCATATGTGATGTTTATTGAAGTTTTGATTAATTTTGATTTTTTTTTTAATATAAAAAACAATTTCGACTATTTATATGAGACCTTTATGTAGGTCAAATTATTTTTGAGAACACAAGGTGCCTGTGTCCAATTTTATGTTGTTTAATTTGCTATACATTTCGTGTCATTTTTTAAGTGGACTATTTACACTTTTTCGTTTTGATCACACTTATAAACATCGTCAAGCGAAAAGTTTATTTGGAGCTGAATTCCTTTCCTTTTCTCTTCGAATAAGTCGTTGCTAACATCTTATAAAGAACACGAGAAAATAACAATTTTTCGATTATCATAAGATACAAATAGCTTAAGAAAATCATGACTGAAAGTCATACCATACGGACATTTAAAATCATGTTCGTTAACATTAATAACATCTAGGAATTTACCATCAGGTGTTAGTCGTTGGATGTTATTTGAACCTCTACAGGAAACATACAGGTTTCCTTTCACATCGGTTTTTACAGCTTCAGGTTTGCACAAATCTTTTGAACTATATCTGAATAGTTCTTCGCCATTTAATGTGACACAACCCGTCGCGTTGTGAGCATTATCTGTATAACAAATACACCCAAAGGGACCCGGATGCAAATAGAATAGTACGCTAGTTGTACTTGGAACTTTGATTTCAGTCTTTAGTGATCCCCTTTTATCAAGTATATAGATATATCCACCGTCTCCACCAACACAGATGTCATCATTCACAACAGCGACACCTAAACATCTTCCAGGCACAGGAAATGGAAAAGAGGCTTTCATTTTTTTAAAGTTCATAAACTGAATTGCTTTCTGATCAGGTAGAGTAACGACAGCTTTGTTTTCACCAGGTATAACAGCTATATCCCATGGTTGACCAGACAACTTACAGTCCTGTAAGTAATCAGCGCTGTAACTGTAGACAAGCAGATTGGTACTATAACGATTGCAGACGAGAAGACGTTTATCGTCTGTCATAGTTATTCCGGTGATCCATACATCACCTGGACGCTGGATTTCTATTTTACGTTCTACAGTAAACCGACGTGCGATTTGAGGAACATTTATAGGTATTTGGACTTGTTGAGCTTTTGGTGGCTTATATTCGATCGTGCATTTTGAAGACTTTACTTCAATGGATCCCAAAGGCTTTAGTGCTATTAGTATATCATCTGGTGGCTGAAACGTTATATGTGATTCCTCTAGAGTTGGTATGATCTCTTGTAGCTTGGCTTCGTATTCAACTTGTTCCCATTTACAGTAATTCATTAGAACGAATATTTGCTTCTCTGAACCATTTTCGGATACTTGGTTTAGTTGATTTGACACATCTTCTACACACCTCTTAAACCTTAATAAATTATCCTTTATAGATTCAAATGTGGCTCTCTTGTTTTGTTTTGCGCAGCAAATCTCTGATTTCAGTTTTTCTTCTAGTTGGTTTAGCCGTTTGATGATATTTGTTTTGACACTTAAAACCTGCTTCGTCACATATTCTTCATCTTCATCAAGGCTTTGTATATTAAAGTCACAATTTGATATCATCTTATTCAAAGTTTGTTCAATGCTGCGTATTCCTTCATTTACATCATTAAACATCGGCGAATGTTTAACTCCTTGTGAAGCAACTTCTAATGGAATGAACCTCTCACATGTACGATGATCGTTTTCCATGCATGATCGACAACAGAGGCAATCATGATCGGAACAGAAAAAGTCAAGGTACATATTAGAGTGTTTGTTACACATATTCATTGAAGCATTCTTTTCTTCCAAAACAGGTTTAATTTCAGCCAAATGGTGGTTCAAAAATGCTTTAAACTTGCTGTGTACATCGAGACATTGCTGACATAAAGTTTCCTGACAATCAGAGCAATATTTGATGGCAGGAGATAATACGTGTTTGGATGCACATAACTGGCATGATGACCCTGAAGAAGCCATTTTTTTTTCTGAAATATTAATTTGAAATGTTATACTGCTGTAAAAACGCTCGTTATATACAGAGGTAAATGTGCATCGGTTACTTCAGCTGTAACATAGCGGACTACCTAATATCAAAATCAGAAAAAGAATTTGTTCAGGGCAGCGATAACCGAAATTACTAGACTAACGGTGACCGGAAATCCAAATTGTATTAGTTTTTCTTTGATTAAAATGCTAGCATGAAGATGAAAATATCAAAATGAAATAATAAAAAAAAACGAACTGCTAGCAGAGGCTTCAAACGAAATCGTTGCATGTGTCAAGTCTATTATTTGTAAAGGAAACTTCACAAATAATTCAGATGAAATAATTGCAAAAACATACTAAGAGAAAACTAAACAAAAATCCCGATAAATACCTTTGTAGGAACTGCACAATTGCAAATTATGATGGAAATTCTAAGAAAATTTTAATGAATTCGAAAAAAGGGACAAAGGAATAGAAGAAGAGAAAAAAGAAAATGTCAGGCTAAAATTCACCCCATTATTTTTAGTCTGAATATCTGTGACGGTTTTACAAAATTCTGTCAAACGAGACAGCAGTTGTGTTTACAAAAAATGGGCAGACAGAAGAACGAACGGTCAGACGAAATCTTATTCAGATAAAAAAGATATATGATAAGTCAAAAGACAGACAATATGTGATTTCTTTCCTTTTACTTTACACAAGGATTATTCATTCCAAAGGAATAGAAATTCAGAAAGTATAATAATAAAAGTACCTAAGAAAATGGTAAAATCAAACGCTCATACACATCAAACAACTGGATAACAACTGTAATATACCTAACTTGGTACATGCATTTTCTTATGTAGAAAATAGTAGACTGAACCTGTTTTTATGGCTAGCTAAACCTCTCACTTGTATGACAGTCGCATACAATTACATTATATTTACAACGATTTGTGAACAAAATAAACAGATAAAAAGGTAAAAATAGGATTAATAAAGGCAAGGAAGATTGAGTTGAAACATTCTGTGAAACCGAGACAAAAAATAAGAAACAAACCAATGGAAATTGGCTCGACCTCTTTCTTTGAAAACAAAATTACAGGTCAAAAGTTTCATTCGCCCGAAGCGCTTTAAAGTAATTTTCTGGATATACCTGCATCCGGAACGCTCAAAGTAGAATATTTGAGAGCCAATGATGTATAAGAACCTGAACAATTTCAAATTTCAATTTAAAATAGCATATGTATATCGGTTGGAAAAAGTAAAATCACAAAAATACTAACTCCGAGTAAAAATTAAAACGGAAAGTCCCTAGTGATAGGACAAAATCAAACGACAAGCACACCAAACGAATGGACACCAACTGTACTAATAATATAAGAATTAAGGGGGCTCGCAGGTAGAATCGATTTTTTTTAAATATAGGATTTCGTTATTTTTTTTTCTAAAAATGAACTTTATCATATGCTTAATAAATAGAATAAATTTTTTTTAAAATGGTGTCACCGTTCATTTAAGCTCACAATCTGCCTTCGAAAGAAGCATGCGTTTTTGTTAAGGTACTTTTTTTCTGTTGAACTAATAGGAGAAATATAGGTTATATCTCGAAAGAGAGAAAAAAGAACTAAATTACAGAAATTAACATTTGTTTAGTTTAAGTACAGCTTTTGCGAAAATAATAATAAACCATTTATGTCACCGACGAGTTAAAAAAGATATTTAAATTTGCACAAATGGAGATAGTTTAAAGCTTTTTCAATGATATAAACATTTAAAAAGTCATCAGGGGTCAAAACGAATCGATTGTTTTGATGATTTTTTTTTACCATATCATAAAATAACAATTGATAGTGTAATGAATAAAATTAATAATGAAAAAAAAATGAAATTTTTGTAGCCTCGAGCCTGCTTTAATTACGAAGTCAGAATGAAAGAAATTACACAAATATCAAATACTAATCCAATTTAATTATGTAAAATGTTTTCCACTATAACAAACAACATACCTGAACCATTTAACTTTTTAAATTGTAATACCGGTGTCACACATTTAGTCGGGTACAACGAATACTATAGATAACAAACATATAATTAATCAGAAAGTGTTTATATATCAACAATTAATTAGGTTCTTCCTTGATGAACAAGAGGTCATAGATAAATATTTAGACAAATATTTGAACAAGTCTTTATTTATAGATTCACACATCACATTATAGCTACGTTACCTTACTTTATTTTTCAGACGACAAGTCTCGTCTTTTTACTGTGGCCTTTTACTGCAAACAGTTTCAACACTAAACATATTTTTTTTTTAAATAATTGGGATTTGAGTGCTCAGTATTTCCAAAACAAAGATGAAGGCATACATGTTATATTCATTTTGGTGATAAGAGTTTATGACATTAAAAAAAAAATAGTCATATAACGTTAACTTTATTGATGATGTATATTTACGCCAGACGTGCGTTTCGTCTACAAAAGACTCATCAGTGACGCTCGAATCAAAAAATGTTTAAAAGGAGTTGAAGAGCATTGAGGACCAAAATTCCTACAAGTTTTGGCAAATACAGCTAAGGTAATCTATTCCTGAGGTAGAAAGCCTTAGTTTTTTTCTTCAAAAATTCAAAGTTGAAATAAACATTAAAAACAAACATGTGTCAGGTAAGTTGAAAAACTCAAAGTTCGGTTTGTATTGGTGTATAATTTCTAACATGGTGTGGATTGTATTGTTTCGTCTTTAATCTTTTATGTCGTGTTTTGGGGATTTGTTCGTATTTTCGTCGTTTTCGGGATTTGTCTTTTGGTTTGAATCTTTGATCATCAAAAGGTTGAAGTTTTATAGTTAAAATGTCTCCTTTTTCTTAGATTTCGCCATTAAGAACTTGCAAAAAAGACAGTGTATGATAAACAAGGACAACACAAAAGCATAAGATGAAGAGAAACCGACAATATCATAGCTAAAAACCAATGATTTAGACGGGGGAGGGGGTATCCGAAGACCTGTCTCCTTTTTATTGTTTATTGTTGTGTTCGACTTTTTACAATTGCTTTTCTATTTGTGTCTATGTACAATAGCATTATATATTTAGGTCAGTGAACTCGATCTCTGACAATACACTTTGTTGAAAGATGCTTGACAAAAGGCGAAAGATAACTAACACTAATTTCACTAATTCAATTTGCTACCATATTGAGACCGAAAGATTAAACTAAAGTAAAAGATATAGAGGTGTTTTCTTTGTTGAAAGATGCTTGACAAAAGGCGAAAGATAACTAACACTAATTTCACTAATTCAATTTGCTACCATATTGAGACCGAAAGATTAAACTAAAGTAAAAGATATAGAGGTGTTTTTTTTTCAAGTACAAATTATTTGGTCACAATAGATATCGTTTATCAAAGTCAAACATCTGATTAAAATCACAAATAGTATGACAATAGGTGAAGTTGAAGAGTTAAATCACCAATGACTGTAAAAAGTAATAATCACCTAATTTACTACTTTTCGTTATCTCATACATCAAGGTAGCAACTGTTATTGACCAGTACATTTCAACTGTGTCAAAAATAATTGATTTCTGGGGACAGTTTATAAATATGTTACCATTAAAACAGTAATCAGTGACTATCAATGACATACAGGGCCACGTGCTGTTGTTTTATATCGACAGACTCTAATAGATATTTTGTCTCATGAAATGTGCCTTCAAATAGTTGAAAATTAAGTGCTATTGAAGTTTACTGATGTTAAAATCTCCTGAATCATTTTAGAACCGACAAAACAAGGTACCAAACAAAATCTGAGGGAATCGCATGAACACCATTGGAACTATAAATATCAATTATGTGGTCATTTTTATAAATTTCCTGTTTACAAAACTTTGATTTTTTAGGATTTTGTTTATCCCAGGAAAAGATTACCTTTTAATCGTATTTGGCACACCTTTTTTGAATTTTGGGTCCTAGATGCTCTTCACCTTTGTATTTGTTTGACTTTATAACTATTTTGATCTGAGCGTCATTGATGAGTCTTATGTAGACAAAACGCGCGTCTGGCGTATTAAATTATAATCCTGGTACCTTTGATAACTATTATAAGATATCACAATCAATATATCTTTTTAATAAATAAATATTTTGATGTGGTAAAAAAAAAATCTTTTCAAACACAGTTGTATTATGTCGACTGAAAGGAAAATTCTGTTACTCTGTCCCCGGAATAATGGTGTGACATTTTTATAGAATTAAACAAAGATATGCTTTTCCTCATACTTGGCTTCTTTCTACAAAGTCGGTGATACATACTGATTAACACTTTAGTAAAAAAGACTTAGATATGTTGCTTTGATATAAAAAAAAAATAATTTAAAGTTACTGAAAATTAGTTCAAAACCAGTCTTATTTTATCTTAGATAAATCATGTCATCTCCGAGTAAACTAATTATCAGTAAACTGTAAACAGATATGGAAGGATGTCATAATCATGCAGAAAAATACCGATTTTGGGCAATTATGCTATGATAAACCATGTTTTCCAAAACGGCTTTAGTTTCAAGACGTCACTTTAAGTACAATACGCATGACCGTGTGAAATACGAAACGAGATATGTGGCACCATCAGTGGTTTTTTATTATCTGTATTTTAAAAATACATATATATATATTAAGTAACACTTTAATCGACACATATTAAGTAAACGAAACGTATTTTTTTTTGTACCGATAAAAAAACAAAACTGGATTATATCTTTTTAATATAAGTAAACATACACCTGTCTTGTATATCGCTTTCAACAAACAGTTACAAGTAATGATACACATCATAAAACAGTGGTACATTGGTCACATCTAAGAATAAGTTTATTAATACGCAATACTCTTTTTTAATTTCGTGCGTCTAGAAATGAGTTATACGTGGAAACATTTGAGCTATATAACACATTATTCGAGGCCGATGATACTCTTTGGGATTTACAGTCCACCAGCAGTTTTACGACAATAAATGCCTTTTTAGTAAAGTAAATTTCGTGCTTGTAAAGGGTTTATCTGAAATAACCTAGAACAACTAGACATGTTAGCAGCTGTATTAACAAAAGGATGAATGAAAACAATATTCATCTAAGATCAAAGATTCACACCGGCTTTGGATGTTCCTGGTTAAGGTAAACACAGAGAATCGCAACGGACGCATGTTTGTGTTGTTTTTATATATTTTTTTTTTTAAATAGAGCACATATTTCCGGGCTCACGACAGTTGTTTTTCCATTTGTTGCGTTTGATATTCTGATTTTACCATGTGATAAGGCACTTTCCGTTTTGAATTTTCTTTTGAGTTCGGTATTTGTGTTACTTTACTTTTTGTTAAATGCGATATCCCCAAGGAAATAAAGTTCTTATATGTACGACCGAACACAGGAAAATAAACGGGTTCAAATTATATTTCAATATTCTGGAAACCTCATGTTGTAACAAAATCAGATATAATTTTTAAACATTTAAATGATTCTTTCTATTTGAATTTTTTATATGACGGACGAGAGACCTTTGTCATGATAACTTTTTTGTTATTCCGATTCTTTTCAATTTAACACGAATTTTACTTTTTTTTATTTCAATTGCACGTTTTAAAATTTTTGTTATCTTTCGTATCATACGAATTCAAATGTATCCTTATCCTATTCAAAATAAAAAAAATATGTTGAGTTATCCCTCTTTTACTTACACATTGTGTAGTATAAAGACTACTTGTCGGTCAAATTATAACTTTGATTAAAAGAATTAACTACTTACAAAACACTGCAGCACACATATGTACATCTAATCATTATGAATAACTAGTTATCTAATGATGGGTGCTGTATGTATAGAAGAGACTTTTGTAAAACCTGTAAGCACACATAGCTTTGCTAAGTTGTGAATCTAAAGGGAGTCCCATCTGGTTAATTTCCTATTGATAGTATATTCCAAATAGGGGAAAACCGGTGAATTACTGTTGCCTCTGCCTCGATTGACTACATGGCGTTCTGTAATGTTATGTCCTATAGTAGTCTCTGCAATCAATTATCTGTCAATCTTCTAGATTATTTAATTATCAATGATGGGTGGTTCACATATAGTAGGAACAGTTTACCTATTGACATATCCATTTTGGTCCATTTTGAGTTTAATTGTTCCTCCTGGTTATTCTTTTGGTTTATTTCTAACTAGAGTTCAGAGTTTACCTTGGCGACGCCCCCTACCTAGCTTCTTTTGGATTTCATTGATTCCCTCAGTTTTTGTTGTATAATTTTTTTGTTTCATTTTGATCTTGTGACATTATTTTATCATCGAAAACATTCTGTTGCATTTATTTAAAAAATCGGTTTCCTACTGTTGCATTTAATCAATCGACTACATGACATTTCGTAAAAAAAATATGCTTGCTACGAATAAAATAAGTTTTCCATCGCAAAAGTGTGTATAACATTTGATTTCTTGTCCATTTGTCAATCTTCCAAGATTTAGCAACTAAAAATGTTATGGAATGAATTTAAATATTGCCTTATGCTAATGTCAATGTGTAGTAATATCCGATAAGTAGCTGATTTTCGAATATCCTGTTTAGTAGATAGTCTAAAGTCTTTAAGTTTACTATTTAATTCAATATATTTCCCGTTACCAGCTGGAAAGAGGTAAGAGCAAAATAAATTCGAAATGACGTTCGATTGTGCTATTACGATTCAGCAAGAAGAAAAGGTATAATACTGTTTATATTTGTAAACACAAATTAATTTACTCAGTTTTTATGGAGTTCCCCTTTTCAATTTGCCTTGGAGTTAGATAAATTTTTTTAACATGTTGATACTACAATCTGAGATATTCTAATACTTAATATCAACCCATCACTAATGTATCTCTTATCATTGCATGTTACAACACCAGACATCCGAACCTCCAGCTTGGAAATCACATATAAACACTCTGATAAACTTTATACGATACATTAGTATCATCATCATACACCCATTCTTCTCATGCCCATTTGATCTATTTTTTGGACAGTGTTTTATTAAGCTTTCTCTTCAATCTTTCAACCATAGATGCCCCTTACTTAGAAGTAGTATGAGAAAATCAAACAGGTTTCAAGTCAACTTTTACATCTAATAACAACGTGATAATAATCTGTCGGTTCATTTTCTGCACCATTTGATGTCGTCTGCGAACGATATTTTATGTTTCGGTAGCATGAAAAGATCTTTGTTGTTGACCACCAATAAATAATCAAACAACTGTCTTTTCTAAAGAGTGCAATGTGTGTATTAAATGGAAAAGTTAACAATAGTTTATAACGTTACTTTGTAATTAGCTATTTAGGCGAGCTTCTTTCTAACACCATCTGCTTCTAAACCCTTTAATCCAGAAAGATATTGTAAATAAAAGATTAATATGCATACAATATGTTAATTGCGACCACCAATGTCAATGTCTCAATATTCAAAATTGTACTGAGTAGAATAAAAATGATAATAATTAATAGATGAATAGCAATTTCTTGAACATTTAAGAAAAGATCAAATTACAAAGGTTAACCGTTTTACTTTGACTACGCCGGGGTATCTTTTAAAATGAAATCCATAAAATGACTTAATAAGTTATAGATTTATCTCTACTGTAGATGTAAACTTTTAAAATGATATCATTGGTTAATGTGAACTTACAAAAAGGCTACAACTCAAGATACAATTATTCAAACTTAGAATATACAGTTAAGCCTGCCTCATATTCTGATACACACAGAGATTATTACAATTAGGGTCAGATAAAGAATAAAATGATTAATTTTAGTTCTAGTTGTGAACTTTTCATTTTTACGGAAAACAACATTTTCAAGCAAAGCTTCTCATGAAGTATATATCTCCAAACTTGTGTTACCTATAAAGATTTCCTTGGTAAGGTATGGCGCTTATAATGAAGGCAGAAAACTTAGGATTTTTACTGGTAAAAAGTTGAAGTTATCGTTTTGAAATATTAACGGACCCCATCATGATTGGGTTGAACGTTATGAAAATTTTAAATCAAAATGACAATTTGTAACCCCCTGCAACAGGCCACGGAGAGCTTGGTTTTCCTTCATCAAATATCTTGGCATTGAAATTTCTAATAAGACTGGACACCTTTTCGCAGTTTGGTATAGAATACATCAGTCGTTAGCAAATGTTGATTTCCGCTTAATTAAAATTTACCGATTCTTTGTATCTTTGTCCTCCGTTATTTCCTTTGAAAACCCCTGGGCTCCTTTTTTACATTTCTTTATCCTCAAAAGGTCAACGCAAGCTAAAATACAAAAGGCAGAAGAAAAAGGAATAGTAATATTACCAGTGTAATCCATCTGCCTCTGTTTGGGGACTGAAACACGAGACAAAAAAGTCAAAGAAACTAAGTTTTTTGTTCAGGTACAAATTATTTGGCAACAATAAATATAATTTATCAAAGTCAAACATCAGATTAAAAGTACAAATAATCTGTTGACTAATAGAGCATTGAATGTAATTATCACCTATGTCGGCGAGGTAAAATGTAATTATCGACTTAATTACTTCTTTTTGTGGTCTGATGTTTGAAGCTGACAATAACTACCAACTGGAAAATTCACTTTTGTAAAATTTGATAGATCGCTGAGGGTGATCTTTTAAGTCGATTTAAAATTGTAACACTGCATCTACGCGTGTTACAGCGCTCAAAGCAAATGTTCGAATACCTTTTTTTTTCAATGAACGCAGCCAACTGAAAGTAAATCACTGAAACAGATACCGTTTGTTTAAATGTTGCTTTTTAAATCAAAGCGAGCTGTTGACATATTAACCTTTATGAAATGTCTTTGTCTTGATTAAGATCCTTTGAATTGTTCGCTGTTGACAACAACGATACAGTGATTCAATCGAAGATAGCCTTTTACATGATGATTCTAATCTTCCATAATCGGTTTCAGCTTATTTTATGAAACAATTATTAATATCAATGCTAAACTCCATCTAAAAACTTTCCCAGAAAGACGTTGTTCTTACAAAAAATACTTACTATCTAAGTTTAAGTATAAAAGTACATGTTCAAGGTGACCACAGTGATACAGTGTCAGTAGACATATTACAAATCATAAGTATCGGCGGGGAAATAGAATTGAGAATGGAAATGGGGAATATGTCAAAGAGACGACAACCCAACCAAAGAGCAGACAACAGCCGAAGGCCATCAAAGGGTCTTCAGAGCAGAGAGAAAATCTATAGCTATAACCAAAGAGATCAGACAAGTGTAGCAAAAGCAGGAAAAGGAATAACAGCTTTGAAAGAGGGATATACATTCCTAATTTAAAATACTTTTCTAAATTTTGATACAGCAATATTTAGATATAAAAATACATATTTTTATGCCGATAGCGAAATACTGGCTACTTGGCTGGTGATACTTTCGGGGACTGACAGTCATCATGCAGAGGCATCGACCCAGTCGTAGTAGTAAATAATTTAAATCAGTAGTGGTCATATTTTGTAAATATTCATGTTCCACATACTACCAAGGAACAAATCGAGAAAGATTACTACTGAAAGGATAAAGTAGAACTAACTTTAAGTGAAATTTAACATTGCAGCTCACTTTTGTTTTGTCCACTTGTATTCTGTACGGAATCTGTTTCTCAATTTTGTAGTCTAGTCTAAATAGTCTTGTCTAAAATTCTCTATTTCGACGATTAACAAAGTCACACAAGAGCTAAAGTATTAAAGTTTTAAACGATTATTTGGATTACTTTCATGGGAAATCTCCCTTTCAATTTCAATCTTGTCTTTAGTTTTATTTGTAGTGTTTTTGTCTGTTCGTCTTTTCTTCATTTGACCGAAATTTAGTCTGATTCTCTGCAACCATTTTGATGTGATTGTTCCTATTTGATAGCCTAAATATGAAAAATACTTCAGGAATTTAAAATGCTACAAACGATTTAATAATTTGCATTGTATTGTACGCTTTCTATATATAAAAAAATCAATGTTGATAAAAATTCATTTTCATATACAAAAGCAATTGAGAAATTGAAGTGTGTTATTGTAATTTTTAAATTTCGGACATTAATAAAAATCATACATATAGTCCATTCAACAATTTTACGTCTCAAATAAATCGTAACTCCCCTAAATTTCATTGTTCATTGACCATTGAAATACCCCTCTCATCTACGTCAAAAAGCGTTTAAAATTGACACATCATAAAAAAAAACAAATGACAAATGTAACAGTTTAATAGCATGGTTCAGTGATCACGAATTAAGTCAAGTGAAAACTTTTTATTTTTTATTGTTTTCGTGTAAAATGTTCCGTTAAAGTGTATCTTAAGGCCAGGAAGCATTTTGAATGAAAAATAAAATGTTTTGATAATGTAATTGATATTTTAACAAAATGCTTGAACTACAGATATGTCGTTTTTGAATTCTAAAAGTATCATTTGTATATTTTCTTTATTGTAAATAGTTATTTATTGAATCAGTTTGTAAATGGGTTCCATTTTTTATAAACAATTAATGTTTCCCGCGGTTTTTACCCCATTTTTATTATCTTTTATATGCAAATATTGGGTAAAATCCGAGGGTAACATAAATATCTGATAATATGTGTTTTCACTTCAAGATTTACCTTTATCAGCAACTACCTTTATCGGCAACTCTCAACGCCTAAAATATGAAAGCCGAATATGCAAAAATACCTCAACGATTGAAGGGCTTGTAACAGAAAGAGATACAAAAAGTATAGGAAAATGCATCCAAGGTAAACTTTGACAGATGAAGTTGAAATCTGAGTTTCTTTTTAATTTCCCTCTTTATTTATCAACGCAGAATCGAGGAAACGTTTGTGATGAATGTTGTCCGTAACGAAGATCTCACTACTGCAACTGTCAGCATCGTTATCAAGACCTTGGTTGAAAATTGTTTAACACAGAATATAAGTTATCTTACATTGCCAGATGCATTTTCCCTTAAGGATCGATCAATTAAACGAAACGGAGGTGTCTTAAAAGCGAAACACCATTTAGAAAAAATACTCATTATGCTGTATTAGTTTTTATTGCCAAAAAGCCTTAGGTTATTTTACGATTTATGTTTTTCTAATATTTTAAATTAATTCAAAATATACAGGTATTGCTGGACCGTTTCTACATTAGAAATGGAAAGTTAAGTATGAGAAAACACGTGTAGTCGTACACTTCCGTATTAAGTTATAGAACAGATGCGATAAACACAGACACCAAATTTGCAATTAATCATGAACAGGACATCGTGTTTATACCTGAATATGAGCTATACAGTAACAGAACATCATATTTGTTGTTATATATGAATTATTCATTTACATGAAATCATGTTTATCGCTGAACATTAATTTTACAGTACAAAACATCGTATTATATGTTAGCTATACGTGAATGATTTGTTAACAAAAAAACAAGTGAATAGTATAACAAGAATTATTCAGTAACAATAAATCATGTTTATAGATAAACATGAATTATTTGTAAACAGACAACCAAGCGTATAGCTGAACAATAATTATTCCGTAACAGGAAATCATGTTTATTGGTATACATGAATTATTCAGTAACACAATACATGTTCAGCAACAGGAAATCAGGTTTAAATCTTAACATGGAAAATCCAGTAAAAGGGAATTATGTGTGTAACTGAACATGAAGATTAGGAATAATACACGTATCTTTATTAAAAGCGGGAAAGACTTGTTAAAAGTTTGCCTCTAACGAATAATGGAACAAATCTACTTGAAGAGCTACACAATGGATTTTTCTAGCAATACCGACTGTCTTTTAAATAAAACCCATCATGACCACCACACGTAACATTTATGCTGTTAATCACACATCCATACATTATTCTTATGTCAGTGTCTGGTAACTTATTGTTAGTTATTTCATTCCAATCATATAATTGGTTCTCCGTGGAATGCCCATCATTCATTGATCATTTTAAGTTCAAATGTGAACTGTTAGATTTTAAAAGAGGGACTAAAGATACCATAGGGACAGCCAAACTCATAAATCGAAAACAAACTGACAACGCCATTGCCGAAAATGAATAAGACAAACAGACAAACAAAAGTACACATGACACAACATATAAAACTAAAGAATAAGCAACACGAACCCTTCCAAAAACTAAGGGTGATCTTAGGTGCTCCGGAAGGGTAAGCAGATCCTGCTCCACATGTGGCACCCGTCGTGTTGCTCATGTAATAACAAATTCGGTAAATAGTCTAATTCAGTAGGTCACATTCATGAAAGGGAAGGGTATTGTAGTTACGACGCAAGGAACATATCCGATATCATCTGTGAAACGGTTATTCCATAACAGTCAACCAACTCGTGATGGCGTCTGTAAAATTTACGATGGGATTATTTCAACTTCACCATTTGGAACTCTTTGTTTAATAGCTTCCATGTGAGCAGCATCCCTCTATAAAGAAAATCATGATAGGAAATACAAGATATATTCAATATTCTATAGATACTAATTGTCTTTATGTTGGTGAACCCATGTTTGAAGTTTGGTTCGTGTAGCTTAGTCTTTAGTTTTCTATGTTTTGTCTTCTGTACTATTATTTTTCTGTTTGTCTTTTTATTTTTAGCCATGGCATTGTCAGTTTATTTTCAATCTATGAATTTGACTGTCCCTCTGGTATCTTTTGTCCTACTCTTTTTAATCAAACCAATAAAGGATTTGATTAGTAATTGTTAATTTATGTATCATTGTCATTTTGGTTACTTTATTTGGATACCTATTCTGACATCGAACTCGGACTTGTTTTAAACTGATCTTTATTGTGCATATTGCTATGTGCTTTTCTTTATTCGACATTGGCTAGAAGTGTACGAAGTGTTACAATCTCACAAAACATGTTTTACCCCGCTGCATTTTTGTGCCTGTCCGAAATCAGGAGCCTCTGGCCTTTGTTAGTCTTGTATGTTTTTAATGTTAGTTCATTTATATGTTTTGAAGTTTAGTTTGACATCCATTTTCACTGAACTAGTTCACAATTTTATTTAGGGGCCAGCTGAGGACCACCTCCGGATGCGTGATTTTCCCGCTGCGTTGAAGACCCATTGGTAACCTTCGGTAATTATCTTCTCGTTGGTCTGGTTGTCGTCTCTTTGACATATTCCCCATTTCCATTCTCAATTTTTGAAAGCATGCAATACCAATTGCATTTTGCAAAGCAAGTCCACCACACAAAACAATTACTCTGTAAATCAATAGTCTATGCATATTATTTCCGTTAGCAAATTTTTTATGACCTTGGCCATTCTGTGAAAATAAACAAACTTGTGCTCTTTATATCAGATGATCTAAGATTTGAAAAAAAAATACCTCTTTCTCCGAACAGAATACTTTATAAATTAGTTTTTATTACATTAAGAATTGTTATTGTTTTCCTTCTATAAAGAGTAATATATGACAGATTCCTACACATGATGTTAACACTTGGTTGATTTGCTATTTGCAGGGGCCTCGAACATATTTGTCAAGCGTGCATCTTACTCATGGTTATATTAGAAAATCAAATAAAGGCAACAGTAGTATACCGTTATCAAATGTAATCAATCGATTAAGAGAAACCAAATCCGGGTTACAAACTAAAATCGAGGGAAACAAGGGAACAATAGAAACATTGAAGTGCAACAAAAACAAACTCCAACATACATAGAAACAAACTATTTGATTACAACTGTCATATTCTTGACTTGATACAGGACATTTTAGGAAAAAAATATTGGGTTGAATCTGGTTTTATGGCATGCCAAACCACCCACTTATATGTCAATGTTACAATATACCGATAAAATGACAACACTACGTGACAGAAACACACCATAAACGCAAGAACACTCAGTTCAAAGAAATACACAAATAAACAATATGATAGTCGTTACAACATTCAAACTGCTAAGCAACAACAATCTTCCAATCAGCGATAGAACAGGACATCACAAACAGCTGCGCACCTTTGTTACAAATATATAAAATCTTGTATTACATACAGTTGTTTTTACAATACTAGTCCAAACGGTTATCATGATTATGACGTTATTGTAAGGCTATTTTAAATAAATGCTGTGACAATGTCATAATTATTTGAACTAACACAACACTTTATCAATGAAAATGAAAATCAACTCGACTACACTAACAAATAATTTAAGACACATGCGAATTGTGCCAAAAATACAGAATTCAAACGTAATCGATAATTAGGACACAACATAATATACAACCGATACTACAACAGAGACATCATAACTAAACACATGAACATTGGATGCACAAGTACAATAATAAAATAAATAATAAATCAGATATCATACTTCAAAATCATTTTCTAAAATAAATAGTGTATACCCAAGAGAGCCTGGGTGAATACTACAACCGTATTAAACGTATAGATTTAAGCGTCTAATCAATTGCACCTAATAAATAAGTTTCTCTAATTCTTCGTCAATTTATCCCTTTCTGCACCCATTGTATAAACAAAATTTAATCAACGTGTGGTTCGTTTGATCTCAGTTCTTCATTGGTTAAAATCCGATTATGACGTCGAATTTTCTTTCTTTCCTCTAAATTTCTTATTGTGACGGCATGAAAAAGGGCGACCATGCCTGATGACGTCACATAGAAAGAACACATCTTTTTGCAGATCATTCGAAAAAAGAATACGTTTGCCTGCATATTGTTTGAAAATCATTAGAGAAACAGATTCTACCACCAAATCTCGTGTAATACGATATTTATCAACTCTCGACAGTTATATTTTAAATATTTAAAACGCTCGGCGAGCCTCGCGTTTTAAATTTGAAAATTTAATTGTCTCGAGTGGATAAATATCGTATCACACTCGATGCAGTGGTAGAATCTATATTTATCATTATGCTGATATCAATCAAAATCAGTATACTGAAATGCTGATGCAATTTTAACGCCAAAGATGTATTTCTTTCAATCATATTATTGGTTCTACTTGAAAAATCCTTCATTCATTGATTATTGTAAATTCACAAATGTGAACTTATAAAACAACAAACAAATAGAAGTTTTAAACGACCTTGACCGGCTATACAGCCCTTGCACGGTCATATGGTAATTGATATAATTTAGAATGACAAAAAAAAAAAGTTATTAAAAAAAATAATATAGCGTAAAAATGTGAATAACTAAATGAATAACATAAATAAATAGATGAATAAATTAATAAATAAATAAAAAAAAAAATATAAAAATAAATAAATAAAATAATATAAAAATGAATTTTTTATATAAAACATAAAATAAAAACTTGAAACAAGTTAGACTTAGCGATCTTTCCAATGTTCCATCAGATACTTCATTTGTTTAATTCATATTTAAAAGCCCTTTGAAGTCTGCTTCAATCGAATAAAGGAACAAGTCGGTTTTCATAGAAATGCCGATTGTCTTTTGCACACCATGTCCAGCAAACATGACAAATATGATGTTAATCAAACATTCATGCATTTTTCTTATAAATAAAGGCAACAGTAGTATATCGTTGTTTGAAATTTATCAATCGATTGAGAAAAAAAAACTAAAACTAAAACTGAGGGAAACATATCAAATATAAAAGGGACAACTAAGACACAACAAAAACACAACATTAAAATGTAACACACACAGAAACGAACTATAATATAACATTGACAATTTTCCTGACTTGATACAGGACATATTAATAAAAAAAAAGATATGGTGGGTTGAACCTGGTTTTGTGTCATGCCAAACCTCCCGTTAGTATGGCAATGGTATGTCTGTTTCATAGAACAAAACTAGACGTGTCAAAGCGACACGAATGGCCCCGTCTCAAAAAGTTGGAAAATGTGCAATTTCAATAACACATGTGGACACAAACATGATGGTTGTCTCGCATATCAAAAATCAGCTCAAAATCTGGATGCATATAGACAAAGAGTCCGTATATTTTCAACAATTTATCAAAGTCCAAAGACCGTAATTTTGGCAAAAATTAGCGTAGCGGAACGAAACTTTTACTTGATATGTAACTCATCTTTGTTAACTCACATGCCAAAAATCATCCAAATATCTGAAGGAGTTTCGAAAAAAAGTTTGTATAACTGTGATTTTCAACAATTTATCAAAGTCCATAGCCCGTAATTTTCGGCAAAAATTAGCCGAGCGGAACAGAACTTAAACTTGATCTGTAACTCATCATGGTTAACTCACATACCAAAAATCAGCCCAATATCTGAAGGCGTTTAGAAAAAAAACTCCGTATAATGGTTTGATTCGGAATGACGGAATGACAGAATGACGGAATTCGGAATTTCGGATTGACGGAATTTTGGAATGACGGAATGACGGCATTACGGAATTGCGGAATTACGGACAAAGGTAAAAGTATATGTCACCGACAACTTCGTTGCGGGACCATTAAAAAATTGTTCAACAAGAAGTTTTTGATGGATTCTTTAAAGTGAAATCCAATTGCGCTTTTTATATCAAATATTTCTTAGTATACAATAAAAACTTTATGCGTCTGATTTAATTTCATTACATTTTGTTGGTTTTTGTCTACGAGGAACATATACGATATTCATGTATATGGTGAAAACATTTGATTGAATTAATATATTCAATGGCTTTGAGCGAATTTGTCAAGGATACAGCTTGTTCTCATATCGGATCAAAACTAATGATTGTGATGATATTACCTAACGCTATAAAACTAAGAGCAACATTAGAAGTTTGACATCGATTTTATTTTGCTAAAATAAACAGGTCACACATCCGAAAGCGGAAGGGTGATTGCGATAACCGTATTTAAAGTATAAATTAAAGCTTCTTATCAATTGCACCTGATAAATTAGCTTAGCACAACGTTGATATCATCGAAATCGGTATCCTTCAGCCTTATTTATATTTGCTCATGCCAATATTCATGTTATATATTTTCTTCAAACATAAGTTTAAAGATTTAATTCGTAAATAATCATCAATAAGAAATCACATTTACAACCTAGCCATGATTGGGCGCCAATTATTAGAAAGACTTGATAAAAAAAAAAAAAACTCAACGGACAAAGTTGTTAAATGTGTTTACGACATGATATATTTGATTTATGCAACTTTTCCCAAATGTGACCTACCGATTTAGACTTATTACTGGGTTTGTACTAACATTAACAGCATGACGGAGCTCTAGGGATCACCCCCAGTTTGTTGTGTGCTTCCTGTTGCTCAGTCTTAATTTTTTTATTTTGTGATTTGAGTACTATTGTTTGTCTTTTGTTATTTTTCTTTTTTAGTCATATAGTCAGTTTATATTCTAATCATGAGTTTGAATTTCCCTCTGGTACCGTTTACCTCTTTTTTGCATAACCAATATGATTTATGTGTAAATGAGTCACTATCATGAAAATTAACCAAACGGCAGCTCCTTAGCTAGACTTTATTGGTTTAAAACTATTTTTTTCGTCAAAATAAATGTGTCGCTCGGAGTGTCAGACTTTGCGTCTTTAGGGGTAGAGGCATTTATTTAAAAAAATAGATTTGCATATAATTATTCGTTTTCGTATGCAAGAATAATTGCGTCGGACTTCATTTCCCTTAATGTTGTTAGTTTTTTTTTACGAGGTATAATATACGGGAGACTCTTGTATATGGTGTTAACTTTTTGGTTGCTTTGCTATATTCAAGAGCCTAAAGCGAATTTGTCGAGTGTATAACTCACTTAGGGTTATATATAGATCGAAACAATAAATTGAGTTGAAATAAGGCTACTAAATAAAATGAAGAATAAATCAGACATTAGACATTTGCTAAGATAAACAGGTTATACACGAGAGAGGATGAGTGAGTACGAGAACCGTCATTGAAGTATGAATTAAAACTTCTTATCAATTGCACCTAATAAATTAGTTTAGCATAATACTGATATCATTCAAATCGTTATTCATATTTGCACATGTCTATATGCATATTATATATTTTACTCAAACATAAGTTTAAAGATTTATTCGTAAAATAATCATTGATAAGAAATCACATTTACAACTTAGCCATGATCGGGACGCCAAATATTAGGAAGTCCTAATAAAAAGGTGACCGAACAAGGTTGTTTCAACATTGATATCTTTGATTTTTTTCAACATTGAATGAGGTTATCTAAATTTTGATATCAAACTCTAACACTACGGAATATTTTCTTATCAAAATGTTTTGCTTGGCTTTTCTTGAAAATTAGGAACTTCTGTCAATTGCCAAACGATCTGTAAAAAAAATAATCTGCATCATTTTTTAAAAGCAAACGTTTTTCTATCTTTGTATTTTTATTTAGAAAAAATAGTAATAATCGAGGTTTACTTTAGTTTCCATGGAAAGCGAATTCGAAGTGGGAGATTGAATTCATTTCAAATGTCTTCCATAACCACTTACTATAAAGTGTAAAGAGACTGGAAGTGGTCGATAAATGGATATATGCAGGGTACCCGTTTTTGTTTCCTTACGTGTGTACAATATGATGATCGTTTCCGAATTATAATTCAGGTAAGTCCGGGTCTAAATATCAAGGTAGTGCAAGCCGATGTCCGCATTTTGTTCATGAGAAAAGGATTAGCAGTGCATACAGTCTATAGGTATATATATACAGAGCAAGGACATTTCTATGTCCACATATTTCACCCAGTTATGGGCAAACAGACAATCATTGGATTCAGATGTACAGGAAACAAATAATTGAAAACAACACGTTTAATAATTTCTTGCGTCCGAATCGCTTTTTCTGGATTTACCTTCATCAGGAAGTAGACCAGTTGTGTCAGTACAGAAGTCAGCTAAAGGTTGCATTCATCACCAATTATACGCTTTTCATCAAGTTATTAAGAATATAAAATCCAAAAACATGACAACACGGGTAGTCAACGACATATCAACATAAGTGAACATGTGGGATCTCTTGAGAAATTGACAAAATATATGAGGCGACCTCGGCAAGTGATGAAATCAGACGGTCTTCCTCATAAGCTAGTGCACTCGTTTTTGCGTAAGGAAATGTTTAACATGTATCTGTCTGATATATAATATTAATCATATTATATTAATTGAGATAGAAATGCTAGAATAGATTGTAGGCGTCAGTTCAAGTATTACATGTTCTTATAAGGATAATAGCTTGAATCATTGCATTTGTCCTACATCCTTAATTAGTTTTCCATTATCATCAATTGCAAGACAAATGTCTTGATATAAAGATAACCTTCCTGTCTGCTCGTTTCCTATTTATAAGTTCACACACAATAATATCATGAGGTTTAAGTAGTCATAAGACATGGTAGAAAAGGGATTATTTAGTAAAAGAATAGCAATGCTTAACCGGAAAATGAATTAAAAAGATTTTGTTAGATTTCCCTCCTTTATAATCATCTTTTTATAACATACTCTGCTTTTTATATATATTCATCAACACAAGTATGGTATAAAGGGTCAACATCTGATTAGCACTGTTTGTAATGTAGAACATACAAAATAGTATTGAAGCCTCTTTGGCTTTAGTAATAATATTTGGGAGAAAATGGGAGTAGTTTAAGTGGCATCTCTAGAAAATATCGCTATGTAACTATTTGATATCGCTTCTCAGTCATAATACGGGAATCTAAATTTGAAAAAAATGCATAATAGAATGTGTCCATAGTACACGGATGCCCCGGCTCCCACTATCATTTTCTATGTTTCGTGGACCATGAAATTGGGGTAACAACTCTAATTTGGCATAAAAATTAGAAAGATCATATCATAGGGAACATGTATACTAAGTTTCACGTTGATTGGACTTCAACTTCATCCAAAACTACCTTGACCAAAAACTTTAACCTGAAACTTGCACTATCATTTTCTATGTTCAGTGGACCATGAAATTGGGGTCAAAACTCTTATTTGTCATTAAAATTAGAAAGATCATATCAAAGGGAACATGTGTACTAAGTTTGAAGTTGATTGGACTTCAACTTCATCAAAAACTACCTTGACCAAAAACTACTATCGTAGGTGGGGCATAAAAACTATTCAATCGTAGTAATTAACAGTTTCATGATCACCTCGTCAACTACAAGAAACACTTAATTGAGTAAAGAAATTTCGAAATTATACCTTGTAACAAGCCACCAATGATCCCCTTAAAGAGTTGTTGCAAGGGTGTTTTGTAACGTGAAGAGAGAATGGACTTAACCCTACACGAGAAATCGTATCAAACATCCCCATTTCGACTGGATGTGGCTGTGTATTTATACATCCCTCGGCAAACATTAGCAAGACTACAAACGTTCAGGGACTGCCATATTTTGTGAAACCCAGCTAACCCTTGGGGTTATTGCTTTTTTAGATACATTTATAATTTGGGGTAATTATATTGAATGTAAGAAGAGACAATGACGATGAAAGCAAAAGATACCAATGGTACAATCGAAAAACACAAGTCGAACAAATTATGTCCAAGGAATGTGACGAGGGAAGGACAAATAAAACTCCACAAAACATTGAACAACCCGAACCCTGCAAAACATTGGACACCCCGAACCCTGCAAAACATTGGTGATAATATCGGTAATGCGGAAGGTTAGACAGTTCTTGCAGTGGAATGCATTTGTCCAATATGTTACCTTAGATTATGATTTCAAATACGTGCAATGCATGCAAGCATCATGTTTCATTTCATGTATATACGTGTAAAGCATATAGCACTTAGTTTTCCTTTTGATGAATTTTCTAAGATTATCCAACAATCTTTTATTGGCCTTTGTTATAATGTAAATTCTTCCAATATGTGTTTAATATAAACAATTTATTTTGAGTCTTACTATATTTGGACGAATCATTATACAAAAATAAAACAACTATATCATCACACATATCAATAAATACTGGGTGTATCTTTCTATACATAACTCGATATTTATAAAAATAATTTTTGCATTGTGTTAAGTGAAGTGTTATATAATGCACTGTGTTTGTATTTGAAAGGATTTACTTTTATCAATGTTAGATCAAAGTTACATTATTTACGGATTCTGTATAATGATAAAATACAGGAAATTCCTAGCCAATTTCGATGTATTATCACCTTACACGGCTCAATATTTAACATTTAATACGTTCAATACTCTGTAGAAAAAAACTTCATCAAAGATACAAGGCTTATAGTTTGGTACACCAGACGCACGTTCCGTCTGCAACAGGTGAAAATGACATAGCAAATTAAAGTTTAACACAATTGGGGAAAATTTACATGCCAATTTAGTGTGTTGCAATATACAAACTAATATTTTGCACAAAAGGAACTGTTTCATATTAGTAAATTCAGTTACAGACAAACCTGCTCAAGAGACCACCCGTATAACCTGTATTATACGACCATTGATTTTTAGATCCCTCTGTAGTACATTTCATATAGA
Source organism: Mytilus galloprovincialis (assembly GCF_965363235.1). Taxonomy (NCBI): domain Eukaryota; kingdom Metazoa; phylum Mollusca; class Bivalvia; order Mytilida; family Mytilidae; genus Mytilus; species Mytilus galloprovincialis. The sequence continues at coordinate 76,528,655 of NC_134843.1, forward strand.
TTGGACCTGTATTAAAAGACTACCTGTCTAAACAGACACTTTTTTGCTCTCTCTTTAAGAGGTCTCTTAAAACGCGTTTGACTGTGTATGGAAGATTCGGGGAAGGTGTTATACTGCATTCAATGGGTTTATATTACGAATTTTTTATAGAATAGAATAAAAAAAGGTTAAAGCAATACAGAGGAAAAACAAATATAAGAAAAACTTCAGCAATAATTTAATGACATATTGGAAAAGATAGGATGCATGTCTTTATAGATTATAAAACGCGTCCCCAGTAAACTCAAATTGCTACCATCGAATCGCAAGTTGATGCCTGCAAATTTTTAAATCCAACACAGTTATTCCTGAAGTCCTACCCTGTCGCAAATGTAACAGAGAGGTATATAACAAACTTTTTTCGAAAGAGCTTTGGGGGGGGGGGGGGGGTGTAGTATATACTGCACCGTATTATCATTTATTTGACTTTGACTGTTTCTGTTGTGTGTTTTGTTGGATATTGTGTTGTTTTATCATTTGAGTTCTGTGTTTTCGGTAAATTTTACATGTATCTTATTTGTCAGTACTGTCGAGTTAATTTTAATAGTATTCCACGGATAAAGTATTGTGTCAGTGCAAATAATTACGACGTCGTCACAGCATTTATTGAAAATAGCAAAAATAGCCTTTCAATACCGTAATAATCATTTAATTGTTTGGACTAGTATTATGAAAATAATTGTATAAATTTCAAGATTATATTTTCGTCACAAAAATACGTCACAGTTTTTTTTGTCCTGTGCTGTCGTTAATGGAAGATGTTCGTTGTTGTTCTGAGGTGAAGATGTTGTAACGACTATTACACTATTTGTTTGTGCGTTTCTCTGGGCTGATTGCTTGCGTTTGTTTATGTTACATTCATGTCACATGGTGTTGTCAACTTAGTGATATTATTCAACATTGCCATATAAGCAGGAGGTTTGACTAGCCACACAACCAGGTTCAACCAACCATCTTTTTCTTAAAATGTCCTTTACCAAGACAGGAACGTGTTTCTGTTGTTCGGTTGTTATCTCCTTATAGTTGATGTGTTTCCTTAGGTTTCTGTTTGTAACCCGAATGTGTTTTCTCTCAAAAGATTTAGGACATTTGAACGGCGGTATGCTGCTGTTGACCTTATTTGGATCTATATCAAGTCGATCAAGGACGAGTAATTGAAATCTGGGATTTTTATTGGTCGATAGATTGGTGTATTTTGAACTGAATGTAAAGTTGGATTAATTTCAGGCATATTCAAGATTTTCTTATTTTAATATCATTTAGATTTGCCACTCTCTGTCCTAAACCAACACTATGAGTCTAATTTGCTATCTGCAAAGGTAACAGTACACAAAAACATAATCACATAACCCGGACATGTAAGTGTAACTTCTAGCCCACCAAAACACAATGGTCAACTCGGGAAAAGAAGTGTTGTCAAATTGACTCCTACAATCTGCCAGATGAACCCATTTTTAATGGGGTAATCCTATTGCAATCGGAGATAAACTAGCTGCCACGTCTGTTAAGAATGTATGCATTAAATTTCAAAAGAAATTTCAAAAGAAATCTCTAAACGTCAAAGAACCCTTGAAATAACGCATTTTCGATTTGACAGTTCAAACTTCGAACCGTTGATCCAGTATATACCACTTTGTAGACCCCATCTATCATATTTGTTGTAGATTAATACATTACCTAAATATGTATGAAATATTTGCCACTAGAAGTTTAGCAAATATCTTGCAATCTTAAATCTAAGTTTTTTAAAGTGCCATTTGACTTTTTTCAGTATTTGACCTCTCTAATACATAACGACATAATGTTATTCACAAGAGCCAATTCTAAATAAAGATGATATACCTTTATACATTTTGAGTTTTGAAACATAATATTATGCATTTCACTGTAAACATACGAGTTTCTTAATGTGCATCCTTCATTTTTCTAATATAGAAAAAACACAAAAAGTGCATACAATCTTTCGGTTCTTTAATATTGACAAGTGAAGTATATTCTGCATGTCTCAGGTGAATATGTCTGACGTCGTCTGAACTCCATTATAATTTTTCGCCCGACCTCAGTTCACACCTCAAATTATTCCGAGTCGTTTAGTTTCTTTTATTTGCTTTCAAAATCATTGAATTCTTAAACTGATTTTAAATAATTTATTCCAAAGTGATTATAACTTTCTTTAAAATGTCAAAGTGGCCCAATGTATGACCTGATATGTTATAGACATTAAAGGTGTACAATAGAGATGAGCGCCAATATTATTGTCCTCCAGACTCATTAACTGAAGGTTAATAGCCTGTTCATGTTAAAGGCTTTGTTTGTTGTACTGTTGACAAAATGTAAAATTTCGTAAAAACGTTGTTTTTCCTCTTTTCCTATTTTCGAACTCTTCGTTCTACTTACCTTTTTTATATCTTCATTCTCAAAGTATTTTCTTTAGATGTCAGTCACCAAGATCGGTTTTTTGTTGTTTGTGTGAGAGGTGCTTCATTAGATCGAAGCCATGTTCAAACCAAAGACTTCAAAATTAGTATTTTGCTGCTTCTCCGCCAAGTACATTGCATTCACAGCCTAAACGCTGACCGGTCTGTAATAACGGTGGCTTGTATACATGCGGACAGTTTTCATATGAGCTATCTATTTCTGTTAATATTCTGTATGAGTTTTCTGTCGATTCCCGCCGTGCCCTTTCCTTTGAGGAAAGAAACCGCCCTTGCCAGACGGCCATAGCCAATGGTGATCCCGTTATGACGTCGTTGAAACAACGTTAAATTACGGGAAACAATAGTCAACGGTTACGTTTGTTATTACCTCCCCTGAAACTGTTGGATATGCCCTTAAGCAGCTTCAATCAAGTAGTCACTTTCCCATTTAAGATCATAAAACAAAAATTCGACAGATGCTGCTGAAAGTCCGACAATACAACTGATTCAAAATGAATAGCCTATTTCTGTTTCTGCTCTTTGGCAAGATTTTTGTCTTTTATGGCTCATTCCCCATTTCCATTCTCCATTTTAGTTGATGTTGCCACCGACTTATCATAAGCCGTGAACTATTATTTCTGTCTTGATGATTTTTCTCTTCTTAATGATGAGTGTCTTACAGTTTTATGTTGTTTATATCTTACATAAATCACCGTATCTTCCTAATGTTTACTATTTCTTGACATTGTTATTATATTTTTTAACATTTCTTTGTTGTCATGTTTAGAATTTTTAATAAAAAAAATTGTAACAAGAGTACACTACTAGTAATCGAAACGAGATGACATATTAGAAGATCAAATATCAAAGTCAAATACAAAGATATATAGATGTGACCATAAACACATGTTGCAGGTGCACGACATATTAATAAATGTTAAAGATTTAAATATTCAATAACATGCAATATTACATAATAAGTAGAACATGTAGAATTATAAACAAATTATGCGAGAAACAAGAGAAGAATCAAAAGTACTTCCATGTGTTTCCGCAAGTATGCACACGGCATTCGATCAATGGCCGACAACAGTCTGAATAGATTTTCTCGGGTCGTTTAGTCCTTACAATCGATCCTACCTTAGTATACAACGTCTGTGGATAGTACATTAAATTAAAAGTCTACAAGACGTCGCATGCTTTTATTCCGTTTAAAAGGGCAATATCGAATACACATTCGTTTAAGTCAGTCGGTACATGTCACTTTTATTTGCATCCCTATGAAACAATGATTGGCTCGTGGTGTCACGTTCTAAACAATGCTTCGTTCATCTTACTGCCTCTAAAATGATGGAATTCATTAAAGATTAATAACAAAATGGATTTTTTATTTTATCGTAAAAACATTTTCTTTTCTTTGATGTTGTTCTCCCGGACAGTGAAGAAAGACACAAAAAATAACAAACACTTCAAAAATATTATTGTTATCAAGAAAACGGATATTTTAGACTATCGTAGAATGCTGAAGGTTTTACAAATTACCTACATCAAAGAATTAACATAAAGTAGCAAAACAACATCATTTCTATATTTTAACAAAATGGTGTTTTAACTGAATAAAATGATTCTTTGATGTCAAAAGAGCAAGCTATGTTTACGGAAAAATAAGACTATAATTATGAGTATTTAACATTTACAAAGTCGTGATGGTCCATCCGAACACGCTGTCTTAGTTCTTTTGATGTTTAAACTATAATTTGATTTATCATAAATGTCACAACGACGGATACTTCTCCATAGTTAATATTACATAAAATGGTGGATTTCGTGAGTTGAAGTCACGAAAGTAATGTTGTTCTGTGTCTTCTGTGGCTGATTTTTTTTCTGCTTTTAATGCTCCTGGATCTTTAATGTGATGGTGGATATCAAACTCAGAACCCTCGGTGACATTGCTTTGCTTAACTTTCATAGGTCAACGTAAAGCTATTTCTGAGTTTTATTTGATTTGAATGTTTTCATGTATTTGATGTGTTTGTGGTGCTAGTTTCCTCTTAATCCAGTAATTACAAAGGTGAAAAAAAGAGAACATGTATTGATGTCTAAATCTTCACAATTACTTTACAACGTCATAAACGTTGAAATAGTGTATTGACACCTTACAACATGGGATCAGCAGTCAGCATTAAAGCAATATACATTGATATACACCAATTAGCATAGCATTGCGCGCGTCTTTGAAGAGACTTTTGCTTCAGCAATTAACTGGATGAACGACTACAAAGTCTATTACTTATTATTATTTTAGTACTAACCAGAACAACTACCTAAATCAAGGTCATGAAATGACAACAAACAGAATATTGTAGGTAGCATGAGTAATGCAGTATAAAGTTTATCTATACAGCTTCATTCAATACCAATACACTTCAGAAAGACATGTACATACATTTTTAATTCAGCTTTTTGTATTGTTTTGTTCTGTTTATGTTCTAAAATTTTGTCGTTACTACAACCCTGTCTCTCCCCCAGTGTGACTTAACAAGTTTGACTATTACTGGGAATGCAACACGAAGGGTGACACATGTGGAACAGGATCTGCTTACCCTAGTGGAGCACCTGAGATCACCCCCAGTCTTTGGTGGGTTTTGTGTTGCTCAGTCTCGCTTTTCTCTCTGTTTCTAAAGCTCGTCAGATGCATTTTATATTCTTCACTGTACATTGTATCTTGATATGATGCGTATGTGCTCGTGTGACCGAGTGTGCACACGAAAAATTGTCCCCTGGTATATATGACATAATGTTCTCTCATTTTTGCTTTTCTTTTGACTCCAGTGTATTGCGGATAATATCAGGTTACAATTCTTTAGTCCCTCAGTATATTGTGCTTTAGATCAGTTACAAAAAATAAATAGTTTTGACAGAAGATTGATGAGTTTATGTATATTAGCCAAGAAACTGCATGACGCACTATTAAAGTAAAATTAATGCGTTCATCTTTTACTCATTTTCCGCCTATTGACAAAAATATTTACCCCACAAAATTTCATTTTCGTTACAAAGAAATTACGTTAACTCGCCAAGTAGGTAGTTAAGTCCATTTAAAGTAATTTAAATCACTTGAATGATTTTGGAGAAGTCTAAAATGCACAATTTTATTCATAAATAACAATGATTAATCTTATCCTTAGAGAGATTCAACAATGGGAAGAAGTGTTTTATTTTGCTATATAATAATAAAACTTATACACTTTTCAAAGTTCAGTGAGGTCTTTTCTAGTACAGACTTACAATTCCTACCGAGAAATAGATTGCAACTTCATGGGAGTCTTACCACATATAAGTAGTTGTTGTCACGGTATTATAAGGGTGAACATTATAGTGACATGAAACTTTATTTACCTGTTTTCAAATTCAGTTAAATTAACTAAAGAACATCAGACTGTCTGCATGGCTATCTTCTGACTTAGAGTCATCCGAGAATATAAAACTGAACTTGCTCCACTCTGTTATATTTTTGGGGTATTTTTCTTCTATTTTATAGCACTGGTAAATCTGGACATAGTACATATATACATGTCAGTAGATAGATATAAGAAGATGTGGTATGAGTGCCACAGAGACAAATCTCCATCTAAGTCACAATTTATTCAAGTAAACCATTATAGGTCAAAATACGGTGTTCAACACGTCTGTCAGACATGCGCTGAAGCCTAGGAAGATAGGTTTGACAATTACTAGTACGCGACATGCTTTTGGTTTTTCGTGTTCCTAAAGTAATTTTGTGTCATAAACGGATACACTATATACTTTCTTTTCATTCAAGTGTGACTGCAGAAGATTTTTTCAAGGCATATTACTTCAGAGTGAATCTACATGATACTTGTTCAGACAGAATAGTTAAGAGTATGGCTACATTGGACTGTGTCTATACACATTGTCATATGGTCGGGCTTCGTGATGCTTTGTCTATAGACAGTTTGGATGGAATTCTCATCAGACATATTGTTTAAGATTGAGGCTACATTGGACTTTGTCCAGTCACAGTTCTTAAGGCTGCTTGTGACAAATACAGATTAAGTTACAAAACAGGTTTGGATAATTTTTATGGTACTTTTTTTCTATCAGATTAGTACAAAAATACTGTATGGGACGGAGCTTCATCAAGATAGACTGGTATAGAGCGAAACTACATACAAGTTGCCAAGACAACTTGGCCTTTTTTTAGGCATCAAAATATTAGTGTAGATTGAGGCGACAAATCATTTTATGTGCACAGTTTTTGTTGCAGTGATTCTATCGTGTGACGTGCTTGATCAAATTGAAAAGACTTGGAGGAATGTTCAATTAGTGCTTGACTATCGTTATTAAAGACTGCATATACATTGTAGCCATTAGATTTTTTATTCACTTGTATTGTTATATTGCTGCCTCATTGACGTTTAATTTTTTAAGATTTCATCTTTCAATTGTATTTTTTATTCGTAAAAGCCTTGATTGAATCAACTTCAATATAATAAAGCCTTGGTTCCGTCGTAGGGTCAAAAGGACCAACTATCGGCATTTTCTGCTTCTTAAACCAAAGACGCTGTATTAAGAAGTTTATAAGAGCTAAGACTGGTCCAGCTGATAAGAGTCAAATTGATGTGTCTGTGTAAGGCGATTGGTCCTACACTGGTTTGTTAATTAAAAAAGTCCCGTTTATAAACTTAGGCAAACTTGACATCAGGTGGATTTAGCTAGTTATTTTTGGGTCAGTTTTTGAAAGATAGCTCTTCAACTGTTTCGGTTCTTATGCATCATTGCTTATAAGATATTCGGCTTTGAGTGTTTTTTGGTGAACCTAAATCTAGAAAAGCGCTTTCGGATGCATGCAGTTTTAATGTGTTGTTTTCAGTTGTTTTTTGTGTGTTTTAAAGCTATCACATTGAAAATCCGACAAAAAGCGTGCCTGTATATTATAAAGCAGGTGTATTTATACCCAGTAAACATGTTATTGTTCATTTAATAGATGTAATGTTAGCCACTGTACGTTAGCGTCTATAAATAAATCAATTTTTTAGAAGAATTGCATACGAAAATACTTGATATAAACGACTTAAAGAATTTAGATGAAAATAGTAAGCCGATGTGGTAGGATTGCCAATGAGACAACTCTCCTCCAGATACAGATGCAAATGACGTAGACTTTTACAACTAGATGTCACTGAACGAATAAAACCCATGTAACAAAGTAAGCTATAAAAGACCCTCGAAATGACATATTTAAAACAATTCGAACGAGAAAACTAACGGCCTGATTTATGTACACATCAATAAATGTAAAAAAGTTAGACAACGCCTAAAAAAGAAAATTAAACACCAAAAAAGCATTTTATTTGTAATCATTCATAGACCTGCTGCGTACTTTTTATCTGTTTACCACAAAGAACACGAAAATCTTTAATACCTGTAGTTTATATTCATGTCTCTTTTCCTTGTGTGCCCTCCCACATAACCTATGATTTTTTATGCAAATACAGATAAATTTCACTGGTATAAAATTGCATTGTCACTAATTTCAATAAAAGACAAACATTTGAAAACACTCAATTTTAGTACACCATGTCACCTCGTGTTTGGTACACACTCTTTAATCCACTTATTTTTGGCAATCCTTAACATGGCATACAACTTATCAGAGTTCGTTTGTTTGTTTAGGAACTGGTTTGTCAACATTAGATTTTAAGTATATTGTCAATCGAGTCACTAAATAACATGTAATAACATCAATACTATTAAAATGGTGTTGACATAAGGTATTATATTTTAAAAATTCGATCCACAAAGACCTTTGACTAGGTTTCAGCATCTATAACGTAATAAAACATGGCGGTACTTCAACTGTTTGTTTTCTTGCTGGGGGTCCTGCCTGCATGTCCAGTAGTGTTTGTTTTTATGACCCAGCTGGTCAGTGAAAGGTCAATTCATTATTTGAAATGAGTTTGATTATAGATTTATTTTGAATTACTTTATTCAATCTAAAACGTTATGTCATATTTATTGAAAATATATATATGTATCGTGGTATTTAAACTTAGTAACCTTCATTTCTCAGCTTTTTAAGTAGAAAATGGTTATTTCAATTTTATCACACTTTTGTTCGGAACCTTGATTCTGAGTGATTTCGAGCTCTTAAAAACAGAAAAAACAAATCCTATTTTGTTCCTTATGGATAACGGCATCACAGTGCAATACTGACTGACCATACTGTATCTCTGACTATTGATGATTAGATATATCATATATTTAAAAGTTTTCATATTTCTGTGTATTAGCTTGAGTGTCCTTTAAGCACCTTTGGTGACCTCTGCATATGAACAAAAATACTATTTGTTCATATGCATCAGCCACGGGAAGGACTTAACTCAAAAGCTTTTTCTATAATGGATGTGATGCTGCTTCTGGTACATGGTTAATAAACACTAAATATATAAACATGTATTATTAACTCAATTTATATTTCATGTTTTTTGTCAAATGTATTTCTATTTTTATTTTTTTGTGTATTGTCTATTACAATTGTTTGATAAAAAAAATAATGTACTGATTATGCCTTTAATGGGTCCACTATTGGAAATAAAATTTATCTTATCTTATAGATCTTGTCAACAATAATAAGGTCTGAATGTGTATATTGGGCCGGCCATTTAAAATTGTACGAAATACTTTTTTCACCTGCTTCTCGACCGACTTATCTATTTTTCTTTTTGTACACAATTGCATCTTGCATTTTGCTAGTTAGGTAGGATTTTCATTTTTCAGTTTTCAACATACCAGGATTTTCATTTCTTGAACCCCCTACACCCCCAATCCAAACCCCGAAAAAGACCCATAATCAAATGATCGAGCCCTTACTACTGAATTACAGTGTTTAGATAACACCACCAGTTGTTTTCCTAAATTATTGAACACGATATCATGTTTAATGTTTTCAGCAATTTTTATAATAGCTTCAGAAAGCTTCTGGATTTCCTTTACATCTAAAATTTAGAAAACATGATATTCCCAATAAGACAACTCTCCACCAAAGACCAAATGACATAAAATATCAACAATTACAGGTCACCATACGACCTTCAACAATGAGCAAAATCTAACTGAATAATCATCTATAAGAGGCACAGTTTGTCAGCCGAGTATTGTCAGTACCACTGGACTTTTGAGGTACCTTTGAACTGGTGTTAGAGTTGTATATATATGCTGGTTTTACTTGTAACTATTTAAAGATGAATCCTTATTGGTCTGTATAAGTATTAGATTCAACCAACGCCTTAGACTGACATTTGTATTTAATAATCCTTTTTAAATCATACTTTAAAATATAGCCAACACGTTTCTTTGATAAACGTAACAAAAACAAACATTTATAAATACCATTAAAATTCATTTTAAATCGAAAGAAAGTAATGGTTCTAGACAATATCAGTCACGGAAACGTCGGTGTAAATTACATTTTAACTCGGTTATACTCCGAGCATATCTATGTAAAGTACATTATCACAATAAGGTCTTTTTAAGAAGATATTTGAAGATAATAATAATGAATGCACTCTTAACCTGTCATGAAATTTCCTGTTGTCGTCTGCTGCGTAGTACTATACAAAATGGTGGATGCAAAAAATGACATCAATTTCAAAATAAGATATGGTTTGATCGGTATTCATCAAAAAAATTAATGAAAAATAATCCTGTCAGCTTGGATTTTTTCAAATGTTCCTATTTCCTTGAGTTTAGATCCATGTTAAATGTATGTGATAATATAAAACAACTACAGTGGATTCATTATCATTCGTTGGATACCAATTTTCGTGGATGACCACGTATTCAAATTTTCAACGAATAACATATTTTCAATGGGATTTGTATACAGAGATTGCCAAAACGACGAAATCAAATATCCAAGTTTTCAGCAATCCACGAAAATTGATGCCCACGAAAATAAATGAATCCACAGTATACAAAAGGATAAAACAAACGAGTTTCAACTTCAAATGTCTTCAATATCAAACACAATAAAAACAAAATAAAATAGTTTGTCGTATTTTTAAGTTATACATCCATCTTTGGCCATCTATTTATTTTCTCTTGTGTTTGGTACATCTCTCTGTTCTCTTCGTGTCTTTACTAGTATAAACAGAGAACCATACTGGTATTATATTCTAACCCGTTTCTTGTAATGTAAAAAAATGACTACTTTTTGCACGAAGACTAATATAGTCAAAAGCTCCATATGGCACCTACAATCATACTAAATAATCACAATACCATACTGAAGTATATTCCAAAAGGGGGTAAGTTTTTTTTTCCAAAAACAATAGAATAGTAACAAACATTGTTGATTTTCCCATAGTTGCATGTTTTAATTTGAAATTGAATGTTATTCGGCAAGGATGTCCAAAGTTCTGTGTTCATAGACATGCAGAAAGAATTGGGAATGTAGTAACCAGTGCTTCAGTACTGACAATAATACATTTGTCTTTAAAAATGCTCCGTTGATATGACTTTAGTTACATTTGGCTATATATTGTTTGCTTTTCCCTTTTGATTATGTAGGTCCTCGTGTGTGCATTTTTGCGCCTGTCCTAAGTCATGAGCCTCAAGCCTTTGTTAGTCTTTTTTTTTTTTAATTTTTGTTTATTCATGTTTTCGGGTTTAGTTTGACGTCCCTTTTCACTGAACTAGTACACATTTTTATTTAGGGCCATCTGAGGCCCACCTCCGGGTGCGAGATTTTCTCTCTGCCTTGAAGACCCATTGGTGGCTTTCGACTGTGATCTGCTCTTTGGTCGGGTTGTTGTCTCTTTGACATATTCCCCATTTCCAATTATAATTTTAAAGCTTATACATCTTGGCTTTCTAATTTTTTATTTTACGCGTTTCTGATGTACGAATATAGGAAAGCGTTTTGAACGCAGTGAATTTTAAGTGTTATTTTTATTTGATAATCACATATTAAATGGTTACAGCTACTTCAATGTATATTTATCTTACATGTGTTCATTTTTAATTCTGTTTTGTTAAATAATCCAATTAAATACGATTTGGTTTAGAGCGACACTAAAAGTCTGGTGATTTTTAATTAATATTGGATTATAAAAGTCACTATTACTGTAATTCTGCTTGTTATGAATAAAAGATTTATTTTATGACATCAAATTTATTTTGAGCATTAAGATTGATTAATTTTTATTTATAGGCCCTACATACGTCTTATTTTCATATACCTGATATTTGGTTTCCATTTAATTTGTAGGTGGTTCGCCATTATTATCCGTCTATTAGTGTGTTCTTCGTCTGTACCATCCATCCATTATGATAAGTCTATTTTTTGTGTTGCATTTTATTTTACTTGTAATCTCTGTCCTGCCTTTTTTTTTTTAGTTTATCCTGACTTTTTTTTTGCAAGTGTCTCATTCTGCCTTTTTTTTTTTACTCAAAGTTCCTGTCCTGCCTATTTTTTTCAAATTTCATCCTAGCCCCCCGCCCCCATAAAAAATCAAATGGTAGCTCCCTTAACGCAAAATAAAAAGGAAAAAACCCACTGTATAGTATAAATACTTTTATTCCACTTTCCTATACTAATTCCTTTTACTTACATGTAGATTTCCCATAAAAAAAAAAATAAAAAAAAAAAAAAAAAAAATAACAGCGGCATCGATAAATTCAATGCTGATAAATTTGTTTTTCATGTTTGACTTCATAAACAAAGTTTTCTTTTTGAAGAAAATATGTAGTTCCTTCAAAGTATCGGTTACGTATCATCTGACAAAAGTCAATAGTTATTATTGAAAACGGCAAATACACCAGTATAAAAAAATCTGATCAACGGACATTTGTGTGTGCTACATTGTACATGGGTATCAAAACACTTGGTTTAGATGTTATGCTACCATAAGCATACTATTAGATAACAAAATATCTGGTTTAATCAAAGCGTCAATGGTACCAAATACATAGTTGACAACAACACCTGGGTTAAGGTGATACCCAACAGGTGACACCAAAAATTTGCTGTCGTTTAATTTCTTTGAATTTTTTGTATGATATACCCAATAAATAAGTGACAACAACACCTGGTTTAGATTTCATGCTACCCTGTGCATTGAGGACTAAAATACCTGGTTTTGATTGTATGCTACACTAAAGATAGGTGATATCAACACCTGGTTTGGTGCAAAACAGGTTTTAAGATTCCATGTTTTCCTGTGTCCAGTCCAAAACAACATCTGGTTTACTCCACAAAGGTGGCAACAGCAACTTGTTCAAAGATTCTATGTTACCCTGTGCACAGTTCAAAACAACACCTGGTTTACTGCATTAAAGTGACAACAGCAACTTGTTCAAATAATCCATGCTACACTGTGCACAGTTGAAAACAACACCTGGTTTACTGCATTAAAGTGACAACAGCAAATTGTTCAAAGAATCCATGCTACACAGTTCAAAACAACACCTGGTTTACTGCACATATATGACAACAACAAAGTGTTCAAGGATTCAATGCTATCCTGTGTACCGTTCACAAGACCTTGTTCAAAGTTTGCATCCTACCCTGTGTACAGTTCAAAAGACCTTGTTCAAAGATTCCATGCTACCCTGTGTACAGTTCACAACAACACCTGGTTTAAAGATAACATCCTACTGTGTACATAGAAACATATGTGACAACATCACCTGGTTTAAAGATTCTAGACTTTACCTCGTCAATAGTTAATTTCATGTCTGTTTAAATGGAAACGATTTCAATAAATCATCACTTTATAGCTACCTGGTCTAATTTTGACCTTAAAGAGCATTTAAAATTAAAGAAGTGGCTCAGATAAATCGACGGATAAATTGACGCATGCATATATAAGTGATACCATGTAACCGTTTGGTCTGTCAAATTTAAATGAACTGATTTAATGACCAGTTTCTTCCACCTATCAAAATAAAATAGAATAAAATATATGCCGAATCATTTGTTAATCGTTAGATCCATACAACATCTTCCGAAAAGATTTCTATTGTATGCAAATATTATAAAAGTTCTCTCCCTACAAGTCTATAATTAGTTAACGAATAGATCATATTTTAATAACATGCCTGCATCGAGAACCAAGGTTTGTCACCTAAATGTCATTTACACCTGACAACATCATTATATTCATATAATTTATCAAGTCATTTAACTCATAAAGTGACATATCTTAACTTTCCAAATTAAGAAAAGGACGTTTTCAACCATTAAATTATGTGGAAAGGATATCTTATTTTCCCATCTTCGATAATAAAGCGATGAACCTAAACAAACCTTGCTTTCTTTTATAAGGACAAACTAAGGTGACATGACAATATCACCAAGAAAAGTACGGTATCACAGATATTTGTTTTTCACACTAAAGTCTAGATTCAATAAGATAGAGACACCGGTTATTATTAACCATTTTATTTCATTGCACTTGTATAAAAATCTGTTTAAAATGTTTCACTTTTGTCGTTTGGAAGGTTTCCCACAACTGTATTTAATCATTAAACGGGTAAAATCAGTTATCAAATCTTTCATTACCCTGCTATTATTTTCATTTTAACTGATTAATTTGACACAAAGAATGAACTGATTTGAATGAAACTTTGAACAACTGTATCTAGACTAGTGAGAAAAATCTTATTTTAAACGGAGATCGATTACTAGACTAGAATTAAATGTTGCTTGTCGTAGTTCATTCGGATTAAATCACCCAATAATTTATTGTTCTTGTTACTTTTAAGCCTGTCTGGGTCCTGGTAAATTCTGGTCGGTAACGTGGGAACAAGCACCGGTTTTCTGCAAGTTTTATAATCATAATAGTCTATTTCCTTTTTACAGGACGGTAAAAGATACATTTCAGTATCCTCGTGAATCACAGATTGAAGTTTGTTTTCATGATCTTCATCTTTAATGGAATAAATCTTAAATTTTGGCTTTCTGCATTTTGACAATCTCTTTTTCTGTTTTTGAACACAATGTTTGAGATCACTGTCAGAGTTTTTACTTTCTACTTCCGGTGTTGTCTCATCAACTTGATAAGGCAGTTCTATTTTCTCGTTTGTGCATACGTGATATTCATTGTCATCCTCTGATTCTGATTGGTCGGCGAAAACATCCGGGTCAGAAACTTCCGACTCCGATGTATGTGGCACGCTAGACGACTCTGTCGAAACAGTCGAAAAAGAATCAGTTCGATTGCATCGTGATTGGTCAGAATCAGTTCTACTTAAACTCTGGATAATTTCTCGCACTTGTTGTTTTAAAAACAAATTTTGTTCAATTTTGTCCAAAAACACAGGATATTCACATTCAGTACTTTCCCCAGAATTGAGATCATATTCAGTCTCACTATCGTCTAAATTTTGTTCCGAATTTTGAATTCGGGTTGGTAGAGCTATCGAATCGGTCTCATTTCTACTACAATTTAATAAATCCACACTTTCATATGTCGGAGTTTTAGAAACCCCATCACGTACATTCAAATGTGTTATTGTATTAGTCAAATCAGAATTAGATTCCAGTTGAACTGTCGACTCTTTGACAACGTCATTATGAGATCTAGATAAATTTGTAGCACTTTTTATGGCACTAGATTTGGCGGGAATACGTCTGGCAGGCAATACCGGAACAACCATATATGGCCCTTCCTTTTCGTCTTCCTCTGTTAGACTAGAAGTAAATTTCAAACCAGTCAAAATTCTGAACTGGCTTGCTATAATGTTATCTGGGAGATCCTTAATTTCATCATAAATATGGGGTGATGACGAGCCATGTAAACTCGTCGGACAGTCATTTAATGCTGTAGTGTTTTCTTCCTTTGGCACAACGTCTGCAACTTGAACACAATTATTTTCGAACTTCCGGAATCCATACGGTGAATTGTCTCTAGATTTAGAATCTTTAAAGCCATATTCTGTTGAAGATTCATCACTACTATCATAACATTTTCGCTTATGCTTTCTACCTTTGAACCATCGAATCATATCTTGATGCTACTTCAATCTTCCTGTAAAAAAAATAAGTATACAATATCAGCATAGTTTTGTATAAATCGGACCATCTATTAGTCTTAAAATTTGACTGACTGAATGCATGTAATATAGACCAGGAAAAGCGACACCTTGACATGAATAATTTATGAGGTGCTCCCAGTTAAGCATTTCATACGTTCTAAAAAGTTAATGTTAATGCACATACACCTATCAAAACCACGTTAATTCAATTCTAACGGAAATGTATGTTTCCCAGACACAAACTAGAATAATTATGAAGGGTTTATATTGACAAATCAAGTTGAGGTCAAATATGTAACACGGTAAAGAGTTTTGGGTCAGTCTGCTTGGAGGTATTTATAAGCTACAAACACTAGAGTAATTTATTGTCGTTGAACACCAAACAGCAGTATTGAATTCAATTGGTGCAGTTACCGTTAGTGTTTCCACACAACATAAGGTGCACATTATTTATAAACAAAGGTGTCTGTCAATGTTGTCCTAACTCCGCCCCTGTCTTAATTTGAGAGGTATATATTAATAGGTTTTAATATAAAAACATCAAATGTGCCTATACTTACATTACATTACATTGCATTTTCTTTTACTTAAATTATGATTTAATGCAATGCAGTGTCGCTATTAACTTAATCTGAACTTTAACATCAGATGTATCTTTACAAAATACATTTTCAAAATGTTAAGGAAATCACATTACTGTTAATTATGACACCTGCAAAAGCTTTTACATAACTACTTGCCCATTAACCTATAAAGCGGTAAATCGTTTTTGTTAAATCATATATACATCCGTTTAAACCGTCGTACTTGTTGGCATATAATTGTCAAATTGAAGACATTTTTTTATACGAAATATATTTTAATGTCATATTTAAAAATATCTTTATGATTGATGGTAACGTTTTTTTTTTGTATTAAGTTGAATGGTACTATTTATACGAAAGGCTACAGGTAACAAAACGGAAAGATACATTAGTATAATGTAACAAGAAATTGACTGATTACAGGTATTTTTAAATAATTACATCATTAACAGGTGTCGAATAAAAAGATTGATCTATTATAACTTAAAATTTTCGGATTCAATAAGTGGGAGCATTTAAAATCTGTCTGGATATGGAGGCGAGTATTTGATTATAATGCAAGAAAATTAATCATTTCGAAAAGAGGAAGTCTTGGTATTTAGACTCATTTTAAGGAAAGGCTAATTGTCGTTTTAGTTGTCAGAAAAGGTCTTCAATGGACCAAAATGTCACTGCAAAAAGACTAATTTCAAATAATGTACAAAGATTGTGGGAAAATAAGTAGTTGTTTTGTCAATGAAAATGTTAATCAGAAGTTTATAAAAAATACACATTTTGCCAAATATATATCAAAATAAGAAGATGCTGTGTGATTGTTAATGAGACAACTGAGTATCAGATATCAAATGCAGTGCATAGAAATGGCAACTAAAATCCACCCCTCGATCTCCCACAATGCAACAATGAGCCAAACCCATACCTCATAGTAAACTACTCAAGGTGATTTAAGCTGATAAAGAAAATACTGATTTCTGTGCATTAGATATATAAAAATAATCTTCGAGTCAATATTGTATCTTTAATGACCCCCTCTTTTTTTATAAATTTTGATGCAACACTTGTTAACAAAATACATTTTGAAAAGAAAATATTCCTAAATATTTCCCTGTTAAATTAAAAGAAATTTAGAAAATAAACTACCACATCTTCTTTTTTATATTTAAACTTTTAACTGTCCTTTTCAGTTCTTCAACTGATAATTGCTAATCAAATTTATTTACACAAAAGGAAAGTAAATATAATTTTGATAGAAAATAACCTTTTAACCTTTCTCTTCAGCTGATATAATTGCTTATAAAACTAACTTAAAAGACAATGAAAGTTAAAATAAATAATTTAGACATCATGACTTTACCGTATGGCAGAATCAAGTGTATATCAAAAGGAAATATTTATCTATATAAACTAATACAAAATATTATTGTTGTTAATTGTTGCGCAATCTGTAGGCAAGGGTAAGTACAAGATTATGTAAACAACTTATGCATCAGACAATATATAAAATATTGATATTATAGATATACAGGAGTTTCTATAACCACATAAATCTTGTATATGTTGTCCCATCAGAACGTGACAAGCATGTGATATATTTACAATGTGTATTATATGCGCCACATCAAAGGAAAAGACAACTGAGATGCACTTTCTCTATTTGCATAATGCACTTTAGTGATTGTTAGTGTTCTATTTTGATTTATTATCATGGTAGTAATGTGCCTTACTTAAATATCAATTATAGACTTTGCTGTAAGTAGATGTCTATAAAAATGTATGTAATATATCTGGAAAGGTAAATAATGCACTTGCAGAATGTGCGGATTAAAAAATGTTAAAAAGTTGTATATATATTTGCATTGAACATCGTTCTGTAGGGCCTATATATGCATCATATTTAGTGTAATTGCATGTAAGAAAACATTTCAAAAGTTTAATCAAAAGTTTTGTAGACATGAGTTAAATAAAATGTGGTCCACAGTGGATATATTTTTCGGTAAACTTGTGCTGTTCTTTTGTTTTCCTGCTCTGTTTAATAAAAGATGATGCACCAATGCAGCTGTTTAAAAAATAACAAAAATTAATTTCTAACATTTGTTTTTTTGTTTCGAAAATTTCACAATTTCACTTATTTAAAAATGGTACTAATTAGAACCAAAATTTTACTGAAAAGTCAGCATGAAATTATTCTTTTTTTTTAATTTCAGGTGCAATTTCTAAAAACAATCAATCCATATCCTTTTTTTTAAATATCGAAGGATATAATGTGGTAAACATTACTGCAATTGCATTAACGTTTATGACCATCAGTCATTTTTTGTTCTGAAGGATGTTATAATAAGGTTGTTTACTCATTGTTGACTAACACGGACCTTTTAGCCGTATCGGTCCATCTCACTCCTACTTTATACACATATCGCTTTATCTATTATTAATATTACTACTTGTTACAGAAGTTTGCATCAGAACAACATTGCAATCTGGTGATTTGGACCCCTTGGCTATATATTGATGATGTCAGGACTGATTTAGACAACTGAAATTGATCCACTGTAACTTATCTCAGCAATGACACACATCTACATGGCCCCGGGATGAAATAGCAAAAATATTGTGTTTAGAATAGGGTTGTCATGTAAATTATGTATTTCACAAATAAAGTTGTTAAATTTTATTGATTTAAGGTATCATTTTATTTAAGAATAATTGTAACTTTAGAATCAAGTCATGGACCTTTAAAATATATTCATACAGTTTTTACAGATAATAAAAATCGAAGGTTAAATCGTCATTAATGATACGTGACGTCGACGTTTTAATTTGAATTTCTTCTCTTTACTATAACATCAACAAAGGGATGTTTTTTTCTCATTAAATACATAAATATTGTGAAAAGATTCAGTTTATTACAGTAAGAACATAATAAATAAACGAATTTCTATAGAGTGAATATGTATATTAAATAATATACCGAATCATTAATCAATCTGTATAGCTCAAGACTTAAAAAAACTTTTCCGACGTAATTTCTCGTTTAAAAGTGAGAATATTTTCGTCGACAGGTATAACTTGATACCTACAAGGCCATATCTATGCAGCAAATAAATATTGTCCCTGTTCTCTTGAAATCTACGCCTATCTATATAAAATTTCAACGATCCTATTTAAATCCTTGAAAATGGATCATCCAAAGAGAGATCAATAAAACGAATCAGAACACCACTTGTAATTCAAAAATCTCCTTTGAATTTTAAGAAACGAGACGTGAAAATAATCTGCCTGTTCGTTAAATGTAAACATTGTATCTTTCAGCTTATTTTTTCAAAGTTTAAACAGTTAGCTTTTATTTACTTATCAGTTTTGAACGAAGGTTGAAGATTTAAGATAACAAAAGGAACATTTAAAATGGACTTTAATAACGACCAAACAAGCTTAATTTATGGTTGCCGCGTTTTTCAGCCCATTACTTCTGCGCTTGACCCACAAAAAGTGAATTGAACGCCAAGATTGTTATCTTTTCTCTATAGTACATGACGATACATCTTTTAGGTATATATAGTATATAATACAAAAGGGATACAAAGTATATAGTGCAAACGTTTTACTCTGTAAGTGATACATTAAATCTGGTGTCCATTTCAATACGATAATTCCATCAGCATTGCACAAAATGCAGTTTCGATTCGGATATTTCAGAAGTCATTAAAAATCAACTATCTCCTACAGTGCTTTTAATTGCCATAAAATTATCTTGATGAATTTGTCAACAATTTTTTTAGCTTAAGTGATATCATTGATTTATAAAAAAAATACATTAAGTTACCAATAAAGCAACAACAAAAATATGGAAGACTACATCAATTACCAAAATAAAACAGAAACAATGAAAAACAATGATGTACAAAACTTTACACTTTGAAAAGTTACAAGAAGCCTTCATAATACATGTGTAAATGCTGGTTCTAAAGAAGGGTAGGCATTTCCTACTCAACTAAAGACACCTGTCGTATTTATCATAGCATGGAAAATTCTATTAGAAGAAAGACGTGATAGCGATCATGATATATCAACCAGTTAGTGCTTTCGTACCAACGTACAGTGTAACCATGTGTCTGTCTGAATTTCAACATAAATCTTTATTTTTTGCTTGTAGATATTAACAATGCGTACCACATTTAGACGAGTCATGTATTTTAATAAATTATTTTATAGATGAAGTATAAATTGCAGATTGTCATAAACTATTTCCACCTGTTACATCAATATATTGTATTGTCAATTTGTGTTGTGTTGTATGTACATGTATGTTTCAAATTTAATCGGAATATAATTTCAAAAGCAAAGGTTTCTAGGTTTTAAAAATGATGTCTTTATATTTAAATTGGAAAAATCCGAGGAAAAATCAAACTTTAATTTTAAGTTTTGTTTAGCTTTCCTTCAGCATGAATTCACATTGTTTGACATGTTTTCAAATAGTTCTGTATTTATTAAGCCAAGTATTTGGTGTTACGTTATGCCAAAATAATTAACACGGTTCAAATTTTCATGCTTTGACCATAAATTGACCAGTATGCCAATAAATAGGACATAGCTGTTTGACAAATATACATTGTAGTTTAATTAAATGCAAGAACTTTTCTTGTTTCTTTTAATTTTTCCTTAACTTTTTCATGCCATCTTCTGTTTTTCGATTAGAGGGTGGGCTGTTCATGAGTATCTAGAGTACTAAGCTAATCTTGCCATACATTTCTGTACAATTCATGAATGGTCCTAACCCAATTAACATTTAGCCAATAATTCCTCTTATTTAGTTTAGATTGAAATCAACAGTAGTAAATTGCGATACAGATAAAGGCAATTCGAGATAACGAAGAAACGTTGTCAAGTTCAGTTTGTTCGAATCAACAATGTTGGGTCGATACAATTGCGTATTGACTATTAAAATGATTGAGTTGATATTAACGCAGCCTTTCGTCCATTTTCGTTCGAGAAATTTCTTTCAAATTTAACAAAAAATGCACCTCATTTTGGGTTCATATTTACCATGTTTACCTTGTTGAATGGCTCTAACAAGAACGTTAAAATTTAACAGACATAATGAAGTTTCAGTTGTGTTAAAATGCATCTTTGTGTGTTATAGTAATAGGGTTTTATTGTACGGATGCACCTTAAAAGTCCTCGTTTATTCATTTTTTGTTGGTTGTTTATTGTCACATTGACGTACAACATCTGTTTTTTATTCAAATTGAATATAAGCTAACTTAAAAGATAAACACTCCGACTCTCAGTGTAAGAGTAGAATTATAGTGAAATACATAAATGCAAACACCGAAATGAAATGAATACAACTGAAGTCTTTGTATTATCCCGAAGATGGTTTTCAATTTTTCAATACCAATTAACCGAAAAATCACTTGAACGCTTTATTCAATAACGATGGTACAATGATTCTCAACTGGTTTCTCTTTTGAACTGTTTTCTGTGCTTTTGTCCTTATGGTTATCTTGTCATCATACAGAAGTACATAAACTAAATAAGGTTTGTCAATTCTTATCACTTAAACCAAAAAAAAAAGATTTTTGTTTTATTTTAAGTTAATTCGGTGAAAAAAAAACCATGATATTTTCTCGAAAGATAAGAAACAATTGATTGATTACATGCAGCTAGAACGGTCACAGAATGAACCAAGCAGTGAAGATCAGTGAAATGTAACTTTATTAACTAAAGACCTCCGTGGAGTTTGGAAAAAATCATTTATAAAGACATGTTAGAAAATACCACAGCAGGATGGATTATTCAATATCTATGCAGAAAAGAACTGCGGGAGACTGAACAGAAAAAACCTTGTAAATCAATGTTAAAACCCTAGTTTTCATTAAGATATAAAAAGTCAATTAATATAGCAACACAACTATGATAAAAGTCATGTTAGCAAGGGAAAACATTTATTATATCGTTTTAAATTACTTCTTTTTTATATTCTATAAAGAGGCATAATAAAATATATTAAGCTATCAGATACATCTTGGAAATTAATAATGCATTTTATTTTAGAAAAAAAGCCCAACATTTTATACGAAACATATGATATGTCATAAAATTTCTCCATCTGCTGCAGGGGTGACATGTCGTGTGAATCCAGCCATATACACACAGTTAGTAACACAATTACACATGTAACATGTGTGTTAATAGTTTATGTATGTCCAAAATTAATTTGTTTGTTATATAAATGATATAAATGTCTTATTACTATAACAAGATTGTCTGATATACCCCATCGTTAAGGAGTATGTCGACCTTATCATATTGACAGTGTGATGATTCTATTGAATTGAAATTGCTTGTATATATTTTTCTTTTAAAGTTATTTGATTCTAAGTGTGTTCAAGAATTTCAAAAAGATAGAATTTGAATAAAAAGTCCACAAAAATTATATTAAACATGGAACTGTGATAACTGATTGATTTTTTCAACTTTTGTCTGTATGGGACAGTTGTCAAGGTACGCGATCCAGGATTTAAAAAAAAAGGGGGTCGGGAGCTAGCAACTCAATGTTTGGAGTGATACTTGTAAAAAATCATTGCATTTATCAAATTTTAAGCTTCATAAGGGGACCGGGACCCTTAATCCGCCTATGTTGTCCTCTCCTTTTGCATATTGAGTTAGAAATGTACCACATCATTATTGACCACAATTCTGTTACAGATGGAGACATTAACCTCAGAAAATAAATCCACAGGAGAATGACATATTGAAAATGTATTAAAAAGTGTCATTTGTCAAACAAACAATTCTCAATAAACCAATAGATCTAGAATTCAACTGGGATCAACTTTAACAGTTATAGTAAATGGATTTCCCTGATTTCCATGCTCATAACCATTCTTCAGGGACCAAAATCCTTTCATGACCTCGCAATGAAAATCAACACGCTATATAGGACCTCCATATCAAAAGTTGACACAAGAATTGTCATCAATTCCAAATAAAAAAAGAGGCGAAAACTATCAAAGGGACTTCAAATTCATAAGTCGAAATTAGACTGACAACGCAATTGTATCTTATAAAAGCTGATTACATTTTTTTTCCCATAATTTTTAGAAATTGCGTCATTTGGTTTGGGACTTCACCAGTTTGTGCAAGAAACCTTTTTAGATATTAGAAATAAAGGCAACTTTGTACACGATCAGTAGCACTTATAACCTAAAAGAATATTTACAAAAACCATCTTAAAATTGAACAGGCGTATATATCAAACATTTGTCTCAACATGGCTTCAGGGATTTGTTCAGACACTATGACTGAAACATTGGAGTTGTCAGTATTTTCACACAGAATTGAATACATACATGGAGAAAACTGATACAAGTTGAAATCTGTCTGAATTACCAAAACGTGACAACAACAAAAGATCACTACATTAACCTATAGACTAAAGAACTGCTTGATTTGTTATATGTTTATATAGAGTATATAAGAGATTAAACTATATACAAAATGAAATTACTGTTGATTTTGTACCAATAATGTCTGTAAAGATTTAAAAATTGGAACTTTTTCCCACTGTTAAGAAGAACAAATGGAATTTGGTTAGCAATGGAAGATTTTTAATATTTACATTAAAATGTAGTAGACAATTATCTTGTTAACATACAAAAATTAATTCTTACTCGCGATCGTCGTTGATTTTTATAAACTCTTATCATCTGAGAAACAGTTAAAATATTCAAAAATTACGAGGAGGAAGGAAGGAAGACCCTATCATTAACTTCATGACAACAAACGAATAATTATTTTTTTTGTAAATTGAAATTTCCTTGTGTGTTGATTAATGATGAACTAAAATAAAACCACACACAGCCTAGATACATACCGTTTTAGATTCTATATTGAGATCCATATGCCATCTTTAAAGTTTTCTCAAAATGTAATCCTTAGGACATCAAGATTGAATGCTTATACCGTTAAGGTGTTGAAATTTAACTCGACAGGTAAAAATCTAAACATGCACACCTGAGTTTAGGATAAAAGCATATTAAATAGGCGGAGCTTTATGACATTTATATGTCCAATCAGCCCGAGGCTTTCAAACCGACATATAAAGCGTCAACACTGCACAAAAGCCATTCATAAAATGTAAATACAGCTTCTGTGAAAAACAGCAGAAAACTATAGTGTTACTTAACTTTTGAAAACAGATATTAGCCTATTCACAGCTAAATGGATTATAAATATAGTGGAAGGAAATGTCATAAGATATTGGCCTTGCTTCGTATGAAAGTATATAAAAGATTTAAATATGCATTAACGTAAAAAAAAAACGATTCATGCAGGCATAAGAAAGAACCTTTCATTTTGTGAATTATTAAAGTGCAAATATCTATTTGTGCAGCATCTAATTGTATTTGTTCATTATTCAATTGTGAATGTTCATTTTTGACAACTCCTGACCGTAACTGATATTCTAAAACCTTTAGACATATCAATTCAGTGAACAAACATTATTAAGATATATTGCATAAACATAGAACTTTCCAAAATAAGATTTTAGGTGCACACTATCAGCAAGTTATGGTGCTTGTAATTCAAAATATGAAAATGATATGTTCAGTGAAAATATATGAAAATTAAATTCTAACATACCAACATTTGCATTTGAAAGCTTTAATAGTCATTACAAATGCTCAGAAAAGTTTAATTGCATATACTGTGTCACATTACAAAAGGAAGCAAAAATAGAGTAAAAAATCAGGTTGAGATTTGCATGAGAGAGTTGCAACCTTGCACTTTTTGTATGTATGCCAAAGCAATAAATGCAATAAATAATTATGAATTCAAATATCTGATAAAAAGAGATAGAAGATAAAAACACAGTTGTCAAAAACCACATTCCAATAATCAAAGCACCGTGGTAAATAATAAAAAAAAAAAGATGAATAAGTAAAATAGCAGTCAGGGTATAAAACAAATCACAAAAAATAAAACAGCAACTTCTAAAATACTATTTGTGGTTGTTCTTCCGAGCAGTAATTCACTGTGTAGAAACATGATCTTATATGAACTAGTGATTCCCGAAATAATGACAGATACATGTATGCTAGTAAATAAAATATATAAACAATGTGTTTATAGAATATTTAAAACTATAAAAAATATGCATACAATATTCAGCTGTTAGTAACGCTTTAGAGGATTTCATCCATTTGCCTTAAAATTTATATTGACATAATAAACTTATAGAATGAATATGTGACATAAACCAACTATTTTACAAAGGCTGTTTAAAACCATGTTTCAATTTCACAGTGCACACTCTATGACCGATTATCGGTACAGCAGATGCATTATAATTCAATATATGCATGTGTAATACATATCAAAATCTACCGTAAACGATTGCAAAATCCATTTCATTGTATTGCAATGGTAATCAGAAACACAGATAAAATCTGCTTTACTCGGAAAGCAACACAATTGTTTAATAGCAATCAGTAACACAGGCCCCTTTGTGCAGTAAATCGCAATATTTAAGATACAGACTATAGCAGTATTGAGCAATACTCTAATTTTGGATGTTTCAATAATGAAAATTGCCTTCTTGAACTATAAAACATGCTGCTTTTTAAAAGAGCCAATTGAACATTATCATCAAGGGATAGACAGAATATAGTGTGAATAGAAATGTCGCCTGATTTGATATATAAATGATATGTAGATAGCTCTGATAAAAAGGTATGACAAGTTTCCCTTCTGCTTATTTCTGCAAAAGGATAAATATCAGAACTTATTGCAAAGTAAAGACTGTTTTATATAATATTTTTGAAATTTTTCAATATATAAAAATAAGCTTTAAATTGCTGTTGAATATAATTTTTAAAAGCATTTTACCAAAATGGATAACTTGGCATTTGAAAATGATATATATCTAGTTGTGAAGAAGTGGCATGATTGCCAATTAGACAAATATTCACCACAGCCAAAAGGACGGTTATGTACAACTAAGGATACCATACCGTATGTCAAAATGTGAAATAGTAGTCCTTAAGAGAAAACCAACGTTTAGGTTTACTTGCAGGTATAACTTTTAACAATTCAATTGTGTTCCATTAATTTAATAACTAGAAATTAAAAAACAATAGACACGTCTTCTTTCGCCTCATTTTGAAATTAAACCTCGAATATGATATACACGGTCTTCTCAGTACCAGTGTTTATGAAAAACTAGACGATTTTAATTTTGAAATTTCCCTCACTTAAGTAGCAATATACCAACTTAACCTGCATAAGGGATATACATTTTCCAACTTATTTAGTATTCAAGAGCATGCATCAACTTCTCAAACTTTGGATAACGTCACAAGTGTCTTAGCAGAAAGTTGATTTTGTCTGTTTTGACACACTAGTTCCCTTGTTGTTCACGCATCGTTGTAAAAATAACGGAATTTGATTACGTCATTTTCAATGAGTTCAGTCTTTTGTGATTTATTTAGAATGAAATTCAAAACAGTGTGGCTGTGGCCATTGATTGACACATTAATTTAAATTCATCCATTGACTGGGACAATTTACGTGAACGTTTGTCTGTAACGACCACTGTTCACGACGTACCTACGATAGACATTTAAACTGTGGGGTCACCAAAGGTTTCTTAACGCCTTTAATTATAAAATAACTCGAAAAATTAATCAGGAATAACCTTTATGTTTTGATTTATATAATTGATATAAATCAAAACATCGTGTTATTTCTGATTAATTTTTCGAATTACTTTATTAAGGTGTTGAGAACCTTTGGTGACCCCATAGTTTAAGTGTCTTTAAAAAGTACATAGTGAGCAGTGGTCGTTACATATAAACGTTCACATAAATTGTCCCAGTCAATGGATGAATTTAATTTGTCAATCAATGGCCACAGCCACACTGTTTTGAATTTCATTCTATATATAAACATACTTAAGTAGCAATATACCAACTTCACCTGCATAAGGCATATACATTTTCCAACTTTATTTGGTATTCAAGAGCATGTGACGTTATCCATAGTTTTGGATTCTGTTTTGCACCTTCTGATTTTGCCGTTACATTTAGGTATAAGTTCAAAATGAGGCAAAGGAATCTATATCTATCTGCCCTGAAGTTTTCAGACGAATAAGAAAACACGTTATTTGGTTGCTACCCCTTTATTTTAAAGAAATTTTGCAGTTTTTATAGCTATTATCTTGAATAATATATGTATATAGATAATGGTTAACTGTACAAAAATGTTTTCTACATTTGAAAATGCCTGTACAGGTTTGGGGGGAAATTTTAAAACATGATACCGCATAATTGCCAAAAACCCATTGTAATTGGAATATGATATACACGGTCATCTCAGTACCAGAGTTTATGACAAACGAGACGATTTTAATTTTGGCCTAGTAGTTTCAGAGGAGTAGATTTTTGTAAAAGTCAACTGAGGACGACGATGGACGACAGACGACGGACGCCAAGTGATAAGAAAGGCCCACTTAGCCCTTTAGGCTAGGTGATCTAAAAAGTTCATTGGCCGGTACTTAGATCATGCTGATAAATATTCCGTATCAACTTAACAAATAATACACGATGGTCTAGATCACTGGTACTGATGTTGTTTATCCTCTAAATAACGTATTATGTTATTCTTGTGTTTGTCTACTTTTGGTGGTATCTATTTTGCCTGGCCTTGTGCTTGTATATCCGATCGTTGTGTTGTTGTTCTGTGGTGGTTTTTGTCTTCTTGTCTCGGTTTTTGCTGATGTGCTTTATTTATATGCTTTTTAGTGTTTTATTGTAACAATGACGTGACTCTGTACTTATACATCCCGTCATTGTTCTATGATAAAAACAATATTCCTGTCTTTTTTTTTTGCTGCTGTGCTTTGTTTGTTTGTCTATATGTGATTCTTTGTTACATGTGACGTGGCTCTGTACTGTCTTTACAAAACAAACAAATATATATATACAAACATATACATGGCACAATAACACATTGCTTATTAGTGATTAAGATGATAAGACAATGTTGACTGCTGTACTCCTATCTTTGAAATTTATACGTTTATGTCGATTTGTTTTGTTCATACATCGTTGTCAATATTATGGAATTTTATGCGACTGACAAACACGTGAGAGGTTTGGCTACCTATAGAACCAGGTTAAGTCTACCATTTTCTACATTTCTGTACCAAGTCAGGAATATGACAGTTGTTTTCCATTCGTTTGATGTGATTGAGCTTTTGGTTTTGCCATTTGATTAGGGACTTCCCTTTTTAAATTTTCCTCGGAGTTCAGTATTTTTGTGATTTTTAGTTTTTGTTATGGTTAAACATGTTCTTCCCCATCATATATATTTGGTATAAACATCTGAAATTGAAGCTTTGAACAACATGAGACACTTATATATAATTAAGTTAATATATGTTTAGAACTAAACTTGTCAAAGATAAAGTTCTTTTATAAAACAAAATCCAAAGTCTTGCACGGAACTGCTTGTCTTTTGTTTGAATGACCCTTGTATGAAAACAATGTATTGGTAAATTGACTCTTTTGATATATAGATGGATTGTTCAAATGTCTGTCAAGTGTTTGTTTCCATGGATCATTATCTAGTTTAAATACACAAAAAAGGTTTTTTTATTTAAATTATATCCCATTGGCGATGGGTGAAAAAAGAGTAACAATAAATTTAACAAAGATTTTATATGAACAAGAATTCAAGTGATGTTAAGAGCATTGAATTAAGGATGGAAGGGTGTGTCAAAACAGTACATTTTAATAAAATTACAGAATAAGAATGATGAAGCAGTTCTGTGTTATACTTCGCTACAAGCAAAAGTAAAATCACAAAAAATACTGAATTCTGAGGAAAATACAAAAGCAAAATCAAAAGCTCAAACACATCAAACGAATGGATAACTACTGGTTTTATGCATGGACTAAAGATAATTTTTACTGGAGCCAATTTTTTAAGTCTTTTTTAAATTTATCAGTTTGCAAAGCAAAGTTTGGTCATAAAACTTTCGAGCATGATTTTTGTACTCAGACTCGAAAATCAATCAATCAAATTGCTGGATTTCATGTTTCGAGCATGATTTTTGTGTTCCGAGCACTAAGCAAAGTTTTATGCCTTCAAGGCCTGGTTTGCCTTATTTATCTTTTTTTTTTTGCTTTTCAACGTTTGTGTAAGTTTTAGTCTTTGAAATATTTTGACCTCGAACATCAATGAAGGGATTTTAATGACTCACTTTTTTTATGAGCATCGAGTGCAGTAAAAATGGTACTGTTAACAATTGTTTATATATAGCTACACCAACTGGGGTTTTAACGTCCAACACAGCAACAAATTATGACGTCCAACACAGCAACTAATGATGCATTGAGTGTGAGACACTTAACATTGAAGATCACATTGAAATCAAATTGTCTCTTCTTTGTTGTTCGCATATGTTTGTTACTCTTGTGTTTTTTGGGGTTGCATCCTTTAATAACTTGATAGAAATTTTACCATTCAAGTTCAGAGATAAAAAAAAACCAAAGACTTTAGAATCCGAAATAAATCTAAACTTGCTGTCCAAATTCTCATTCAAAGTTTGGAGAGGACGAAAATTGTATGAAACCGGTTTTGAAGACTTGGTAGACATCTATACTGAATCAAATTACATACAAGTAATAGTACTTCGAAATTGATAACAAAATATCTTTATACGAAATATATATGACAAACGGTGGTTAAGGCCACAAAAAAGAAAAAAAAGTGTTTGCTCTAACCCTGAAAATAGCTGCCTACTCAAAATCTTGTATTGTCCTGTTGTGAAAAGATTTTTGTTTAATCAGACAAGTATGACACTTTATATCATCTAGCTCTTTAATTTATCTTGACGACAAAAAAAAAAGAAAATGCCTACCAACCTATACCCACTGTCTCTACCTTTCCAAAATTGGGTAGTGTTTGGGCAAAGCAAAATATTTTTAAGTGTCGCCTATAAATCTTTTTGAATAAAGCTTAAAATTGAGCAACACGACTAAAATCATTTCAATCTGTACTCTACTTTATTCAAAATAAATAAAAAAATAAAAAAATGATGACATCATTTAATTGATTGTTTAAATGGAGTAAATTTACAAATGTATAAAACATTACAAAAACAAAATATACTCGATTGACAGGATTGATAGAAAAAATGTTGAATTGGTTCAATTGTACAGTATTATTCAATTGTTTACAAATATGATCATTGAATACTAAAGTTACTATCAGCAGCAGTGCATACACAGCATTCAATAAAGGCAACAGACGTATACCGCTGTACAAAAGTCAGATACCGTTAGTTATTGTTTACTCAGTGTACAGAAACAGCAAAACTAATTAAAAAACGAATAATTAAAAACTGGAGTATGAAAATAAATAATATTTTTTAATATAAATATTCGTCTAACAATGGTATTCATCATTAGAAATCCTGTACATCGTACAAGCTTACATTATTTTGCGAAAAGATAAAGTGGATACATAATGTTATCTTGAAATAAGTAGAAAAGGTAGGAGGAAGGGTTTCCATTCCAGAGTCTAAGGAAAATAAAGGCAACAGCAGTATTAAAGTCATAAATCGAGAGAAAACAAATCGGCGTTAAAACTAAAACCGAGGTACTAAAAATAGTAAATAATGATATAACTTGACTA
This sequence comes from Mytilus galloprovincialis, assembly GCF_965363235.1. Taxonomy (NCBI): domain Eukaryota; kingdom Metazoa; phylum Mollusca; class Bivalvia; order Mytilida; family Mytilidae; genus Mytilus; species Mytilus galloprovincialis. Next base: position 76,559,457 of record NC_134843.1, read on the forward strand.
TAACACGAAACAAAGATATCAAATCCAAAAAACGAAGACAACATACATTGCCAATTCTGAAATGAAAAGTACTCTAACGACCCCTTGGTATTAACAATAAATCAAGATCACAGTCATAAAACGCACATTTACCAAATTAATATTTATACTTAAAAGAACAGCATTTTCTTTTCTGATTTACCAAGTCATGAATTAGGGACAACTTCAGTTTATCGATGTTCGAATCGCACAGAACAATTAAGGAGAAATAAACAAGGGTACGTGTAAAAGAAAAGAATTGAAGGAGTCACATTTCGCATAAAAGGACCGAAGGAGTCACATTTACCATAAAAGGACCGAAGGAGTCACATGTACCATAAAAGGACAGAGAACGAGTAAGCGTTTCCAGCAATAATATACAAATGTCATCTACCATAAAAATCCATACTCAGTCAAAATGTTGATGTCAATGCAATTAATTATAGACACATACCACTAACATGCATACTATGTAAAATCATGGAAGACATTATAGCCATTATTATAACGGACCACACAGAAAACAACAAAATTGTGTACTACATTCAACATGGATTCCGAGCATCAAGATCATGGGAAACAAACTAGTATCATTCATCCAAACACTAGCAAAACATAATTACATTAACATCGAAACTGACATAATTGTGATGGACTTTGCCAAATCATTTGACAAAGTGCCTCACAAAAGACTCTTCTACAAACTAAAATATTATGGCATTGAAGATACAACACTTTAAAATGGATAGAAGGTTCCTTGTCTATATAAACGACTTAAATGAATACATCAAAAACAGCACAATAGAATTATTTGCAGATGGCAGCATAATTTACAAAACAATACGAAACAAAGAGACAAAATAACTGAAAGAAGACCTTAAACCACCAAAAAATGGGAGGACTTGCTCGTGTCATTCCATTAAGACAAGTATTCAGTTTTCTAGATAAAAACTACGAAAAACTCTTTAAAATGTGTGATGATAATCTTTACTAATACATACTGCATGCATAAGGAAACATCCACAAAATATCTTGATATAACAATAAAAACTGAACAAACATGTAAATAACATTACAGCTGCTGCCACTCAAAGCTGAACTTCATTGAGATAAAGGTAAATCTAAAATCAGTAAAACAAAAAGCACTTGTAAGTTGCCTTTGGGACCCACATACCAAATCACACACATACCCCATATTGGGATGGCCTAGCACAGAGCAGACGCAACCAGCCCAGTCACTGAACTGCTGCAAACACTTTTAAAATGGACAACTCTTCAGAAAATGCGAACAAGAACACGCATCATCTTCTTCAAAATCACACCCCATCTTGTGTAGCTAAGGCAAGGCAAACTTCACACATTTATTCTTCAGACCAATAAGACCACTAAAGATACATACAAATACTCATATTCCCAAGAGCAGTATAACACTGGAACATTTTACCAATTTATAGAACAAATGAGAAGAAAAAGGAATTACGTTGGATATTTTATATTGTATACGAAGAATATACATAAAATAAGCACCCAAATGAAGTTGGAATACATTTAATTTACCAAACCAAAAGTAATATTAGTATTTTCATAATGTATGATTCGTCTATTTGTTATTGTGGTCAATGGTGTTCGTGAGCAAGGGTGTTTTCCTGGATACAGAACCAAGAGGCTTTATCTACAATTAATCTACAATTCAAACTTTTCTTTTCGAAAGTTAGCATGTTTTGTGTGTGTGCGATGCTATCAAAACGTTAATGTTTCTGTTTATAGAATTAACACCCTTTCCGCCTATAGGAAACATGACAAATGTCTCTGTTGGACAAATCCGCAATAGTCAATAGCGAGATTGGTTAAGAACATACAAACTATCGGTATCAATATATATATTAAGCCATGTTTTATAGCAAATATTACCACATAGTTTTATTATTTTTCTTTAAAACGTAAGCAATGCTTGCTACTAAGAAAAATTCGTAACATACTAAACATTGAACTGTATCAACAAGTTTCTTAAAATGGTATCGTGCGTGATGTGTGTTTTTCTTATCTCCATGCTCTCTTTTATATCATCTACGCCTTGTTAACATCAAATCTCGTATAGATAACAAAAAAGCCACGGTATCCATCTGTCACGCGAGATTTATTTTATTATCTCTTTTTTGACCGACACCAATTATAGTTCTCTTAAAGCCGATAAAGTCCGGATATAAATCCCCGGGTACATAAGAATGACTTTTAGATTGAAAGGTTATCAGTAAATCAGACATTAACATTTCAGCTCCCGCGACCATACATGATCCTCAATATAACACATCTGCGGCGATATATGAATTATCGCTTGTAGAATAAACAGGGCGGAAAATAAACCTTTTTATCCTGCAATTAGGTGTCCTACTATACAGATACAGCCCTACAGATATCGCTATGCTGTATCTGTATACTATACAGATATCGCTTTAAAGCTCCGCCCACTGCCGGACTGAGTATTGTTTGAACCTGTGTGACCTCAGAATGTGTATTCCAGTTGCATTCCAATACGATGACAATTGTCGATTTCAAACTTGAATGTGTATGATTGTGTTCTAAGAAAATCAACCATGTCAATTTCAGCATGCATGTTTAGTGAATGTCAAGTCTGAAGCGTAGGACAACTCGTACACTTCTGTTTCAAATTTGACAATGTTTTGTTATTTGTTTTTACTGTTGAAATTAGTTGTTATTTTAAAATAGATAATTATTCACCTTGTGCGATGTATTATTGTTGACCATTCGAGATTCCTTTTTTGCGAATCCGTCTTCAGCGTAATGTGTGATTTTGATATTACTACTCGGGCCTCAAGGGAACACAAATCGGAAAAAAATGCTAAATATGTTAGTTTTTGTGTCTTTCAAAACACAAACAATATACAGAATTAATTGCAGGATAAAGACAATAACTGTTTAGTGTCTTTAAATATCAGCTGTATTTGTACTCGGCTCGAAACAGGTGTAGTGGCTCGCTAAAAGCTCGCATACACCTTGTTTCCTAGCCTCGTACAAATACAGCTGATATTTAAAGACCCTAAACAGTTATTGTCTATGTAAGTGATTTGATTGTAGTAAATGGAGAAATGATATGGTTTAATTACTGATATGTACTGATGTACCGGAATAGTATGCGAGTAACACTCAATGTTGTAGCCAATTACTAGTATTGAGTCTTGCTTTTAATCGGAAAATTGTATAGACAAATATGCAAAATGTATCTGTATTTGGGGGGGGGGGTATATAAAACACAACCCTAGTAATAACAAACCAAGCTTTTCTTAATCAGTCTTGCAAAAAGCTTTGACAGCTTTAAAATTATAAACTGATTTTAATAGGATTATTCAAACTAAATAAAAAGAAAGATTTTTTGAAGAAAAGATCATTTCCCATATGATAGCGAATGTGTTCGCAATGTCGCAACTAAAACCCCGTCCCATTTTCCCGAATGTGAACTATTGAATTATACTTTCTACAGGGCTTGTACTAATATGAGCAATATGACGGGTGTCACATGTGGAGCAGGGTCTGCTTACCTGCTTACCCTTCAGGAACACCTGAGATCTCCACAGGATTTGAGTAGGACTCGTGTTACTCAATCTTTTATTTTCTATTTAGTGTTTTGCGTACTATTGTTTGTATAATGGTCTATTTCTTTTTTAGCCCTTGCATTGTCAGTTTCTTTTCGATTGATATCTTCCGCTCGAAAAAAGCGTGTTTATGAAGTTGCTACTAGCATAATTAAGTTCTGAGATAAACTAAGTACAAGTACTGTTTTGTTTGATTTTTGTGTTGTGTATCAAATGAAACTTTGACACATTTATTATAGACTCAACAGTTTGAAGATTTCAAAAATACATTTTCAAATGAATGCAACGAGTTATTATAAAGGTACTTCATTTAACAAATCATTTATAGACTGTGGGGTTATCCAAAGTGTTCATTTGTATGGTAAGTTCTAGAGCACTTGTTTAGAGTTTTTTGACATGTTGTTCATATAGTGTGAAGGTATATGTATACATATTGGTGTCAAATAGCCACTTCGGTTTCGAGGTCAACGAGTTCATACGAACTGCTGAAGGTCACATAATGACAACAGCTAGAGATTTAATGAAAAGTTTAAAAGTCGGAGTCGAGTCTTTGTTTGATAAATTACTTAACACTCTTGTCTTAGGGACAGACATTTTAATACGATATTGACTTTATTTTTAAAAGTAAAATGTCCTCTATTAAGATTTATAAGAAGACAAATTCTTTTTTTTTCTCCCTATTTTGCATGTTTTTAACATATTGTTGTTTGCTTAATATCCAGTTGTTCTTGGTGCATGGTAAATGTTTCATGCATATTCAAAACGATTGATTGAATTATATCCTAAAGCTGACATGTTTATCAGGTATCAATGTTAATGTAATAAAATCAGCATTTATAGACTACTATACGGTATGGGAGTTGCTCATTGTAGTAGGCCGTACGGTGACCTATAGTTGTTAATTTCTGTGCCATTTAGGTCTCTTGTGGAGAGTTGTCTCATTAGCAATCAAACCACATCTTCTTTTTTTATATGATATCTATTTCTATGCATGCACATTTAAAAGAAAAAACATATTTAATACTCCTCTTTTTACAAGTAATGAGCAGGAGCAGCACTGTCATATAACAAAGAAGATGTGGTGTGAATGCCTATGAGACAAGTGACCAAATGACACAGAAATCAACAACTTTAGGTCACCGTGCGGCCTTCGACAATAAACAAAGCCCATACAGCATAGGCAGCTATATAAGGCCCTGAAATGCAAATGTAAAACAATTCAAACGAGAAAACTAACGGTTAGATTTATGTAAAACAAATGAAGGGAAAACAAATATGTACAAACAGCAACCACTGAATTACAGGCTTCTGACTTGGGACAAGCACATACATACACAGTTGCTTTTATTTTAAAGTCATTATGCCAAATGCACGAATCTTCATAAATTATATTTAAGATATACAAATACTAGTTTGAGTCCATAACAATTATCTATGGTAAAAATTAAAACTTAGTTTAGCATGAGTATGATATGATGAAATAAATAGACCAACCCGACCAAAGAGCAAACAAAACAGATCAAGAAAACCAATTGGTGTTCTTAGCAGCGAGAAAATCCAGCACCACGGGCTTCAGCTGGACCTAAAGCAAAACGGTTTACTAGTTCTGCAAAATGGAGGCAGCACTTACTTCGTTGAATGAACTAAAACTTCAAAAATCCAGACTATATATATAAAACAAAAGGCGAAATATGCAGCGGGGTTTAACTTGTTTTGAACTCATCCCTCTATCCCTAATACATCTATCAATGTAGAATAAAAAAGACACTAAACAGCACAGCAAAACGCAGACATAAATTAACAAAGGACTAGAAATATTGTAAACAAATGTGGGTAATTATAACATCAATGAACCAGCAATCAAATGACATAAAACTACAAAAAAACGATACGTCATCTAGAGTCAACACAAAATCTTCATAAATCGAAGTGTCTGTCCAAAAAACAAATAATAATTAAAGGGAAACTTCGCAAAAAAATCAAAAATTGATATTATGTTTATTCTGTATAAAAATGCTCAAATTCATAGATATTAAAGTTTTATTCTGCTAGATAAGAGATCACCATCGATTTTAAATTTAGAGTATCAATTCTCTGCGGTCGGCCATTTTGTCACCTTCTCCGATTTGCAGTCAAGATATGTCTAAGGACCAAAACTACAGTAACCCGATGTAGTCGTAATTGCGTGTCGATATCTCGTCAATCGTACGGTTGTTTTATCCGACTTGTTAACTAACTTGATACGGAAAATTTTATTCTTTTTTTTTAAATAACCAGAATCTGTTATTTTTAGACTGATAATATAGGAATTAGTGAAAAAGTCAAAATTTCAAATCATAAATAAGTCTTCCGTGAAACTTGAATTGTTTTCGGAAATCTAATTATTTCATAGTTCTTTTATGTAATAAACTTTATTCAAATAAATAAGAATCTTCGCTCCACTGATCACCCGCATGGCTAAAGGTATTACTCCCAAAGGTATTGGAGGGGGTGTGAGGTGACACGTCCAGGTATTCAAGCGATTTCCTGTCGAGTTTGCAAATTCATGCATCGTTTCACTTCTTTGTGTATTGATAAGTGTACACGGCCGATAACTTATAACTTTCCATTTTGAACTATTAGGTGTATAATATACATCTCTATCTTGCGTGTCCGAAAGTGATATTACTAAACTCATACGCTTGTTTATGAATAACATTTCTGGTGAAAAGAAATTTATTTATAAAATATAAATAATACCCAAAAAAAACAAAAAACAGATTTGATGAAATAAAAATCTATATACGTATTTTTTACAAGTGTAAATTTGGTAAAATGTAATATAATACTCGTTGTCAATGGTGAAGGCCAGAAATAATGATTTAAAAAAATGTACGGACTTGTCGACCATTCGTATATACGCCTGGATTATAAGTTACGGAACTATAGCGCAAATTAAAGTATATACATGTATACATAGAACATAAGAAAGAAACATATATTTTGCGTAAATTGGGGTAAAAGTTTTGTAAAATGACAAGTTCACGTATGCCAACAGTATGTAATCATCAAATGTCGATAGACTATTGTATACCAAAAGAAGAAGAAGAGATTTAAATACTGGTCGATATATAACTTTATTTGGCTCATCGAAGTTATGGACATTTATATATCAATTAGATTGTTCTCGAAAAAAGGAAGAAATTCGCCATCATCACAATTGTTCCGACATGCATTTAATATATATACGCAACTGGAAGTACACTAATACCGAGGGATGTGAATATTTTCCAGGAAAACTATAGAGTATCAAAGTTTCAAATCAATTTCGGGATTTATTTTCTCTCTTGATATTCAATGACAGCAATTTGCAGAATAAACTGCTTGTCCGCTTTACTGGTATTCTTGCCAGTTGAAACAGACTTATAATTACATTAAAAAATAGGGAAAGATGACATTTAATTCGTTCATTTTTTTTTATACATCGTTGGTCAAATAGCTAAAGTATTATATATAGTTACGGTGTGAGACGAAGAGTATTTTAAGAAGGACATTCCCGATTATGTATAAATTTTGTTGATGTTTTTCACACTTGAAAGCATATCTGTTCGTAATTTGTTGATTCAATTCCAATTAGATCCTTTAATTTCCTGTCAATTTTTTAAAACATCTTTTTTCAAATATCTGAAGTATTCATGTGTTGTGAGATTTAAAATATTTTGATGAGCACATTAATTCCTAATAAGGTAATTAAAGATCACTTTGGATTGACTAAAATATATAATTGCAATTGTTAATGATCTGTTTGAAATATTTAAGGCTGCCGATCCTAATTTGAAATAGTACAATTTTTAGTTCATAAACTCGTGTTTAGAAGGCTATTTTTATTTATAAATACTTCAATTAAAATAATTCAGTATTTTATCGTTACTAAAGTGTTCAAAAGTCATAATTCATTAAAAGTGATCTTATGCAAAATATAAGAATATACAACAGCTATCCAGTTATTGTGCGATCTTATTATTCCCGTTAATTAATTTTAATTATTTTTTTTTACATTCATGTGTCTGAAACTTTGTCTGACTCCCGTTTACAATTGATACGAAATGTTCTTCACACCTGAAATGCCAGTGAACCGTGACGCCTAGATTTCACTGAATGAGGATCAAAAGATTAGAATTACATAATGCTAATCTTTTAATTACCTTGAGTTAAAGTAAACTACGCATTCCACATTCTTTAGGTGTCACAAAACAATACACATTTTATTGTTTCCACCGTACAAGCAAGTGAAAATGATTGCTGGAATGAAGCAAAAAGGGCAGAATACAAACATGTATTTTTAATACACTATCGATCATGTCAGTTTCATATGTTTGTTTAAAGTATTTTTAGAAAAAAAAATCATAAAAATGTTCTATTGTATGATTTACTTTTATTATTAAAATTCGTTTTAAAAAATCCACACGATCTAATTTTAAAAGTTGCATGGCTATCACTTATTTGTCGTTGGTTAATAGCTACACCAAAAGTCGTCGATGCGCTTTAAATCGCGTTATTAGATGGTTAACGAACAAGACTTAAATGAGATATTTTCACTCCCGGCATGCATCAAAGACTTAAACTACGTCACATAAGTCAGGAAGTTTCAAAAAATAAAATTAATAATTTCCAATTTTCTTCTTTATTAGATTTCATTTCAAAATAAAACTTGGTGAATATGTTTTTTATGGTATTATGAACATAATAAGATGAAAAGTGAAAAATCGCGAATTATCCCTTTAAGAAACAAACAAATTTTCACCATCGGCTTTTACCATGAACGCAATTTCTACAGCGTGATTTACTTATTTTATTGTTCTTTAGACTAATTTTATGCACCAAGAAACGCTTTAAAACTTAACTCTGTTTACAGTTGAAAATTGGAAATCGCCATTCTTGGCAATAATCGAAGAGATCTACAGATATATTAGTATATGTCTGTATATTGAAACAACACCGATTTTGTTAACAGTCATTTTCTTTCGGACAGCAAAATTTTACTAAAAATAAATTTTAATGATTTATACCAATCTATAATTAATGATAGTCACTAAGCGTATTTGTTAGTTCCTCACAATAATTTCTCTAATCTGTATCACTATTGAATTTGAAACACCATGTGGTCAGCGGTTTGCGACATCTCTGACCATTAATGGACAATGAAATTATCGTGTCTTTCTATTGATAGCTGTTCTGTGATGGACCCGTTAGAACTAATGGTTGCTATCGCCGATCTACTGTAATATTTATCACGGTGGGTATGGTTGTCCTGCGAGAGAACGTACTGTGCTGGTGATTTGGTCCTGACGGGTGCTGGTGGGTCCTGATTCTGTGCTGGTGGGTTTGTTTACATTGTATCAGAACGGCAATAAAACGACTGTTTTGTTGCTAAATTTTTCTCTGATGTGTCATAAGTACCATGCAAAGTATATTACAACAATATTATATTGCAAAAGTCGTGCAAGTTCGTTAAACGGAATTGTCCTGACGCTGTGCTGGTGATAAGAAAAACGGTCCTGGTTCTGTGCTCCTATGTCCTGGTTCTGTGCTTTAATATTTTAGTTAAAAGTGGCATATATTCAAGATCATTGATGCTGTACTGTTATTGACTAATTAGCTGTTGTCTGCTTTCTTGAAATTGACATTGTTGTGAATCTGTTTACTGTTATTATGAGAGAAAAAAATACCCCTATTTTTTTTATTTTTTTTTTAAATTAACTGTAATCTTATTTATTGGCCTGTTAATGGAACCCTTCTTGCCCCCTTTTAAGATAAGAAAATATGTTTACGATTTTCGGGATTACGATCATTTTGCAAGATCACCAAAATACGTTGTAATTTATACAATACTTAATATAAAGTAGATGATGTGGTATGTTTGTTGTCAATGGACAAATTTCCATAAAAAACCAAAGGAAGTATGTGTTAACAACAATACGTCATCGTACGACCTTCAACAATAACCCATAAAATAAAAATGTGAAAGGTTTTGCATAAAAATGGAGAGCAAAATATAGAACAAAGGACTTTCTGAGCGTTTGAATCATGTCTTTAGCAGCTTAAAACACATTTGTTTGTGAACAATTGAGTGCTGACTATAAGAATGACAATAGTATTGCGGGTTTGTTTGTTTGGTGTTTTTTTGGGAGGGTGGGGGAGGGAGGGGGATAAGTTAGAGCGAGGTTACAGTGAAAGCTTGGAATAGTTTCCCGTAAGATTTAAAAATTGTACTGTAAAAGAAAAATGTATCTTATAAGCCTCGGTCACACCTTACCGGATAGCTTGAACGGACGCCTAACGGATAACTTTTTCTCAATCCGTTAATGTCCGTAAGACGTCCGTTCTTATCCGTTAGGCGTCCGTCCATATCCGTTGCATGTCCGTTAAGCGTTCCATCTATCCGTTTTCAGGACTTTAACAATCAACATAAACACGCCTGGAAAGTAAAATGCGTACTCGGCTGTCTGTATCGACGATTTTTAGACACCCCAGGCTCCTAAAAAAACAAGCCGTGGTGGGGGTTCAAAGATGTACTTATATCAATATTTTATCTTTTCGTGTACGGTTTATGACAATGTCAATTACGAAATGTGCAAACTGCAATAGTATCAAAACAGCACAGACAATGAATAATAGAGATATAATTTTGTACATATATCAAGGGGAAACTTCTTGCAAAGCATTATTATTTATAGTTCATTATTGTATTTAGTAGAAAAAAGAGAATTTAGTGAAAATAAAATCACTATTTTTGTAGAAAATTCACAGACCTTTGTATAGAGATTTTTGTTATGTTTAGCATGGGATCAACACAAGGGTTCATTACCGAGTAAAAAAATCGAAATGCCTATCTACCTTGCACATTTCAGAAAATTCGGATCAGATAACGAAACTGGGTCCAGCAACATTTATAAGCAATTTAAGATTTTGACCCTCACAGTTTCCATTCACCACAAATATTCTCGTTACAACGAATCATTTTAAATACAAAAATACCAGTTGCAGCTTTTTGTTTATCTATTAATATATGTATACAGATAAAGTTATGAAAGGCAGCAGGGTCATCAGGGTGAGGAGTCCATGTCATCTGAAATAAATGCTAAGCATAGATCTAGAAAGCGATAGATAATCATGACATTAAAAAAACTCTCTTCTTTTCGACTTTTTTCGAACAAATTGACACATTAAATGAATTATATAGTATTGTGGAATTTTTAACTTATTGTAGATACTATATATTGTTATCTGATATTGGACGAAAGATGTTGCCCTTTTATGTTATTATGTAATACAAGTTAAGATCATTTGAAAACACATATTAAACAGCCAAATGGATGCACAAGAGCTAAAATAGGAGTCATAGATCCTGTTGGCAACAATTATCTGCCCAATTTTATTGATTTTGTAACATTTGTTTCAAATATGAGCAACTTCTTATCCAAAATCACCAGCACCGTATCAGGACCCACCAGCACAATGACAGGACCCACCAGCACAGTATCAGGACATGAATAAATTGAGAAAATGCTAAATTTTAATAAATTGCAATGTTTTTTCACAAAATTGTTTTGTCGTGTGGATTGCGGTATAGAAAGCGGACTCTATGAGCATTTTTGTTTTATTTTTTCAGTTCGAGATTTTCTGAAAATGAGCATTTTTGTGTTACGCTTACTGAAACAGTTTAGAGGGTCAATTTTTTAATGGTTTATATATGAACCCATAAGAAACGAAATCGAAAAATCTCAACTGTTTTCTTCCATTTTTTATGAGTGAAAACGTCAAAAATCATCATTTTCGTCTTTGTTTACATTTTTTCATTGATCACCAGCACCCGTCAGGACCGAATCACCAGCACAGCACGTTCTCTCGCAGGACAACCATACCCACCGTGTTTATGATTGGTATTAATTCATTTTAGATGCTCTCAAAAGATTACAGTTTTATGATCAGTGACGTGTCCAATTTTTGTCGCTTTAATCGTGAAATTGGGATTTCAGATAAATACACTTTGTTTAATATCAAAGAGAAGCGAAAAGATTTTTCCAGCAATTGGGATTGCTGAAAGGATGAATGAAATATAAAATTAATTTCTTTGTGTTATTTCTTTTGTAGTTTTCTACTTTTCTATTTTTCTATTTCATCTGCATGACAGATTATTTTCTTTTTTGTTAGAGTTGTTGATAATACTACATATATATATAGTCAACCAATTAAACTGGTTTTAATAAATAATGGATACCTATGATTATTACATCTACTAACTTCAAAAATATGATTTTGAAAAATGATATATAAAATTGCTATTTGATCAAATGGAAACCGCGACGAAAATGGTACAATTTCCAGCGCACGTGTTTTTAAATTAACATTCATCAAAGTACTTGGGGAGATTGCAGGTATACCAAACACATTCAGGGAGAGAAACTCCAATATGTCTTTAAAGTATATTGCCACTGAGAATCTTCAGTCCCGGGGTTGTTTTTAAAAAAATAAGATAAAAGTATAATTATACATCTAGATGTTATGAAATCGATAAGGATAATAATCTACAATGCTTTGGTATATCAAAAACGTCGTGCCATCTGTAGTCCTATGTAAAACACAACAAAGCATGTTTAAAGTGGGCCATTCTAAAACATGTCAATACTTTGGAAGCATATTTATTAAATGACTGCCTTAACATATGATATAAAAGCATGTTTATTAATTAGGGACTAGTACTTATGAGAGATGTCACATAAGTTTAGAAGTGCTGTATTTACAATATAGATTATCAAAAACATAGTGCATCAAAATCATCTATACCAGATATCATCTATTGAACGAATGGTTTACATAGTAAATATGATTAGAAGTAATACTGGGTCAGCTATAAAACGCCTGATATGGCAAAATGTGAAACAATTCAAACGAAAATATAATCGGCCAAATAATGGCAAAACAATAATGACAGACAGCTACCAACGTCAACCCCTGGAGTGCAGACTCCCCGGAACGATCTCCCGACTAACCATGGAGATCTTGCATAGTCGCTCCTGATTTAGGAAAAAAACACATGGGATAATCATATTGATTGCTCAAACTTTCCTCCTTATCATGTGACAAGGGTAACTTAGATGAAAAAGAATAAAACACATACGACCAAAGATCTGTCAAAATTACCATATCCTTACATAGACAATATAAAACACGGACGATAATGCAAAGATCTGTCATTAATGCATCAATCTTAAATATACAATGTAAAAAAGAAAGCAAGTATTTAAAGAGAATGTTTCCTATCGTTAATTATCCGTTTTTAGATGGTGACGTTCCCTTGTCACCATCTTACGGTGTTTATATATCTCAACTTGTACGATTCGCTCGTGTATGTAACAATGTTTTCGATTTTAACGAGAGAAATTTATGTATTACTGAAAAATTATTACACCAGGGTTTTCGATATCACAAACTAGTCAAAACATTTACTAAATTTTATCATCGGTATAAAGACATCATTCGTAAATATAGCTCAACATGCAGACTTCTAATACGTTCAGGTATTTCACATCCAATTTTTTATGGTAATATTCTTTATAAAGCACAAAGGTGTCAGTATTCACCTCAGAAACTTACAAAACCTTTGAATAGACTTATTAAGAAGGGATATAATTACGATTCTGTTGTCAAGTCATTAAAGATTGCATATTTTGGCGTTAATATTGAGTCACTGATAAGGTCTTTGCATCGGAACTAAACACATTTATTCTAAAAACAGTTGTTGGCATGACACGGGTTATGTTCTTCTCATATATGTTATGATGGTATGATACTAAACCCCTAACGGGAAGGATTGTGCCTGATGTTCATATGATGAAATCATAATCTTTCAGTCAGTTTAATTGAAGTCTGGAGCTGGCACGTCAGTTAACTGCTAGTAGTCTGTTGTTATTTATGTATTATTGTCATTTTGTTTATTTTCTTTGGTTACATCTTCTGACATCAGACTCGGATTTCTCTTGAACTGAATTTTAATGTGCGTATTGTTATGCGTTTACTTTACTACATTGGTTAGAGGTATAGGGGGAGGGTTGAGATCTCACAAACATGTTTAACCCCGCCGCATTTTTGCGCCTGTCCCAAGTCAGGAGCCTCTGGCCTTTGTTAATCTTGTATTATTTTAATTTTAGTTTCTTGTGTACAATTTGGAAATTAGTATGGCGTTCATTATCACTGGACTAGTATATATTTGTTTAGGGGCCAGCTGAAGGACGCCTCCGGGTGCGGGAATTTCTCGCTACATTGAAGACCTGTTGGTGACCCTCTGCTGTTGTTTTTTATTTGGTCGGGTTGTTGTCTCTTTGACACATTCCCCATTTCCATTCTCAATTTTACAAAACCTAAAGATTATCCCGACTTTTTGACATCACTTAAACAAATGACGAATTTTAGCCACCTTAAAATACCACCCACATAAAGTAGCAAAAGCTTCAGTATATTTGTATACTATAGTAAAAAATAAAATTGAGAATGGAAATGGGGAATGTGCCAAAGAGACAACAACCCGACCATAGAAAAAACAACAGCAGAAGGTCACCAATAGGTCTTCAATGCAGCGAAAAATTCCCGCACCCGGAGGCGTCCTTCAGCTGGCCCCTAAACAAATATATACTAGTTCAGTGATAATGAACGCCATACTTATTTCCAAATTGTACACTAGAAACTAAAATTAAAATAATACAAGACTAACAAAGGCCAGAGGCTCCTGACTTAGGACAGGCGCAAAAATGCGGCGGGGTTAAACATGTTTATGAGATCTCAACCCTTCCCCTATACCTCTAGCCAATGTAGAAAAGTAAACGCATACCAATACGCACATTAAAATTCAGTTCAAGAGAAGTCCGAGTCTGATGTCAGAAGATGTAACCAAAGAAAATAAACAAAATGACAATAATACATAAATAACAACAGACTACTAGCAGTTAACTGACGTGCCAGCTCCAGACTTCAATTAAACTGACTGAAAGATTATGATTTCATCATATGAACATCAGGCACAATCCTTCCCGTTAGGGGTTTAGTATCATACCATCATAACATATATGAGAAGAACATAACCCGTGTCATGCCAACAACTGGTTTTTGAATAAATGTGTTTAGTTCCGATGCAAAGACCCTATAAGTGAATCAATATTAACGCCAAAATATGCAATCTTTAATGAACTGACAACAGTATCGTAGTTTGAATTATACATTTTGTTTGCTTTAAACTAAAGTTGCAACTTTCTCAGAAAAAGCTAGCCTCAGATACAGCATCTTCGCTAGCCAAGGTTTACGATCCACTTCCCTTCTCTTCACAGTGGATCGTAACCCTTGGCTAGCGAAGATGCAGATACAGCGGCTTTAGACGGTTTTAGCTCTGCTGTTTTGGTCCTATTTGTGTTTTATGTTTTATGCACGTTTTGGTTATCATCATACTTATCATTGTTGTATAAATGCTCATCTGGTGCAGAGAAAAATGGTACCGTTAATGTTATTGTCATTTACCATTTCATGTCCTTGTTTATTCGACGATATGATATTTTTAAAGAGCTTGTATGTTCAAGTTTAATAAATAGTTTTATCCAATGGTCATTGCGGTTTACATTTCATGTTAATTAACTATTATAAAATATGATTGTGGCGATTTTGTTTGCAATTATTACCAAAACAATAAAAACATAACCGGACGACCTTGCTCGCCATGTTTGCTCAGAACAAATATTATTCGGACCGGTATTATATAACAATAATGGAATCGTCAAAGGGAGATAATTCAAATATTGGTCATCCTGTGAGACTAAGTTAATATTTGCCATCTTAACAAATAATAAATGAAATATTTAGAATTCCACTTCATTTATCATGATCGAAATTTCTGATTTAATTACCTAAATGATTGTAAATATAGTTGTACAAATACGTATCAACCACCTCTTCCCCTTTCCAGCCTTGCTTTTTATAGTTGCAGAATACAGCGGAAATAAAAGCGATTTCTAAATACAAATAACGGTTAAATTAATTTTGTTTTTGATTGTTGTGTGCAGTGAAGAAGATATTTTATATTAAATGAACTATCATTTTGTTGATCGATACATTTTCTGTGTTTAATGTGTTTAATTTATTTCATGTGATCATTGTTTGTTTGGTTGATGAAGTTGTCGCCATTTTGAAGAAAAACTGATGACTTTACTGTGTAAACAATGACCTCGTGGAATGCAAGGCATACATGTACAAGTCTGAATAGATTAGCAACACAATGTCCTTTAGTACTTATTTGTGTATGCTTCGTTTTGTATATCTTAAATTATTTTTATATGAACCTATCTTGCACCTACGTATAAGTGTGTTTTTACTGGCGAAAATTGCATCATATATTTGTTCCGTTATACAACATGCAAAGAAAGAGAACAATAGTGTGTTTGAAACCCTCGCATTACCCATCCTATACAATACACAGGCACTTGTCTCAGAAAAAAAAATTCTTATATACCTTAATATAACACGTATATAAGAATTTTTTTTTCTGAGACAAGTGCCTGTGATACAATACCCTATAATAGATTTATTTGTCTTGTCTAGACAAAACTCATCTGATGATATTTGTCAAAATGTTTAAAGCCCCCCTCCCGATCGAAAATTAATCATATGTTTGAATTTCACGACATCATACCAATTCAAAAACAAATATATACTTAGTACTCTAATCAAATCTAAACATGGTCATAACAAGTCATAATTTAAAGATTGGTTTAGTATTATACCAAGTGTGTAGTTGTAAACATTGTTCACCTTCGTTTCTCTGAAAATCTCTAAATTTTTAATTTTAGAGGTTTATTTAAATTCAACTCCATAAACAAGTACTTTGTCGGACCCTTTGAAGCGTTCTGAGTGGTTAAAGTTCAAACTGATAGTTTAAGATTATGCATAAACTTGAGTTGTTTAATTTTAAACATCTTATTGATATTGCTTTATGAACACCTATCAAATCATTCTGACAAAATAGCTACTTATGTTTTATTTAAATATTGGTCGAGAATGTTGCTGCTAGATCACGTGGCAATTTTCGACCCTCAAGAACTTTGACAGTATAACTGTCGACCGTGCGAGGGCTGTATAGCCAGTGAAGGTCGTCAAAATCTTCAACAATAACCGCATCCATGTATGTTTTAGTTTTGTATGTCCATCTCTATTGCAGTCAAAATTGTGTCTGCACAATGTTATACACATATATATATATAAGTAAGTAAGTAAGTAAGTAATTTTTATTGGTTTAAAATCCAAAATTACAGGATTGATACCAAGACAATACAAATTTGTTATACACAAAAATACAATCATATATATATCATAGCAATTTCATAAACATTATATATATGAGGAGGTGGTACCACACAGTTATTTAGTGCTTAATAAAGCATTTCTAGAAATGTACATGTCGCTTATAAATTTAACAATAATTCTAATTATATCAGTCTCAACACACGTATATAAAAATTTAAATCTTGCTTCATTAGTCATATTTAAAAAAGAGGGAACTATTTCACTAATTTTGGAAAACAGTTGGTCTCTTTTTTGTACATTTTAAAGTGAAATGAAATTCATCTTCAACTTCTAAGAAGCACAAAGGACAAATTCTTTCTTCTACAGGGGTTTTAGTGTGACGCCCTTGTTCAATTCTAAGAACACTGTTACTAATACGAATTTTAGCAAAATGCCCTATTACTTTTCTGTCTATATTTAACAATAAATAGTTTTCCAATTTATAATTTTCTTTAAACTGTCTTTATGTTCTCAGCTTATTACCATGTACTGATTTATTATCACAAAATATATTTTCTTTCCAATAATTAAGATATCTATCATTAAGTTTGGTATGAATTGCATATAATAAACGTCTTTTTGAAATAGTATCATGATTTTTCCAAACATGTGAAAAATTTAAAGTAGCAAGTAACTGTTCAATCTTTTTAGCAAATCCATTGGTTAATTGCAGGTTGGAACAATATACATCTTTTAGTAAACAATTGTTATCAGATTTGATCACATGCAACCAGAAGCCAATTGACAGTTTTAAAGCTTCTATAAAAACTGGATACATACCAAGTTCAGCTAGTACTGCTAAATTGACAGCTGATTTATTTACTCCAATTAAAGTTTTTGCAAATTTAATTTGGACTTTGATGGTAGCCAATGACCAATATTTTGACTCTAGATTTGTAATATCTTTTATCATATACAGAGACCAAACTTCACTACAGTAAAGAAGTATAGGTTTAACACAAGCATCAAAAAGCTTTAAGTGAGGTAATACATTGATATCTTCAGAAAATAACAGTTTTCTAATACAAAATATAGCTTTTGAGGCTTTTTTACAAAGAAGTCTCACTGCTTCTGTAAAACTACCAGATGGTTTAAACAGTATACCCAAATATTTATATTCTGTACAGTGTTCCAAAATATTATCACTAAAAACAAACTTGTCTTTTGTAAGTTTTTTACCTGATTTGTTAAAAATCATAACTTTGGTTTTGTCAAGATTTACTGTTAAATCCCAACTAGTGCAATATAAACTAAGCTTGTCAAGGCATTTTTGTAAGCCATTAGCCGATTCAGAAATAAGGACTAAATCATCAGCGTATAACAGACATGATATATCATTATCATTTAACTTGGGTGGTTCACATGTTGAGTCAAAAATAGATGGTAAATCATTAATATATAAAGAAAATAATGTAGGGCTTAAAATACACCCTTGTTTTACCCCAACTGAGGAATTAAAAAAATCAGTGATACCTTCCGAGATCTTTACCGAGTACAAAACCTCTTTATACATATCTTTCATTATACTAAAAAAGGGACCATCTATGTTGTAATAAGACAATTTGTAAAAGAGGGCATCTCTGTTAATAGTATCAAATGCCTTCCTGAAATCAATGAAACAGGCATATATCTTTTTTGATGATTTAAATGCTTTATCAATTATAGTTTTTAGAGCTAAAATATGGTCACTTGTTCGACTTCCCTTTCTGAATCCAATTTGCTCACGACAAATAAGTTCATTTCCTTCAAGATACTTTTCTAATCTGTTATGTAAAACTTTTAGAAAAAATTTTCCTAAACAACTTGAAAGGGCTATACCTCGGTAATTAGATGGATCATTAAAACACCCACCCTTGAAAATGGGCTTAATAAAATTTTTTCTCCATAAAGTTGGGTAGATACCAGACTTAAGTATAAGATTAAACAATTTTACATAAACATCAATATTCATATAACAAGATATTTGTAACATTTCATTTGTAATACAATCTGAACCACTTGCTTTATTATTCTTTAAAGATTTTGCTGCAATAACCACCTCCTCAGTTGTAATAAAACTATTTAACATCTTAGTACATGTGTTACAATCTTTAAAAGTAGTATACTCTTTCTTATCATTACAAACATTTTTATCATAATCAGTATTCATTAATTTATTAAAATATTTAAACCATTCTTTAGGTTGTATGTTAGAACTAGGATCCTTGAAGTTCTCCTTTTTTAGTTTCTTAACTGTATTCCAAAAATCATTTGGACAGCTGTTATTTGAATCTATAATCTGTTTTATCATTTTATGTCTAAATTGTCTATATTTTTTCCTTATAAGTTTATTCAGTTCCTTTTTATTATATAATACTTTGTGTCTAAGACTGTCATTCCAGGGCTCAGTACATAATTTTATAGTCAGACTCTTTAGGGACCTATATTTAGATTCACATTCATTATCATAATATGGCTTTTTTATTTTTCTTCGTTTACTTCTCTTGGTTTTACCAGGGGTCTTATTAGTATTACTTAAAAAAGCAGCATTGTATAATATCGATGATATACTAGAGACTTTTAGACCCTTTGAGTTACATTGGAATTACATGTATTATTCGCCTCTATTTTTTGGGTTAAATTATCTACATCAGAATTAATAGTCCCAACGTTCACTTTCAACATATTGGACTTAAAAATTTCTTCTCGTTTAGTAGTCCATTTAACTCTTCTAAGAGTTGGCTTAACATAATTATCACATGGCTTATTTACTAATTGAGAATGTATAGTTATTGAAATTGGACAGTGATCAGATATTGTTGGTTCAAATTGCCCTACACTAAAATTGACAATATTTGGTAAAAATTCAGATGAACATAAACAATAGTCATCAATTGACACACCATTATGATTATAGAAAGTGACTAGAACACACCCGCGAAATCGCGGGCACATACAGCTTGTGAACTATTGTAGGACGATTTTTTGTAAAAGATATTATGTATGGAGAATTTCATAAAAGGTATCAAAAGCCCTCTACCTTTTTCCAAAGTCCGATATTTGTTTCCTTTCTGTTAAATTCAATTATTTTCGTGTTTCTGGCCTCAGACCACAATAATTCTTCTATTTTGCTACAATGCTTCTTTTGGTAAATTTTAAAGTCAAATCAAATTAAAAATTTGCACCGTTTCAAACATCAAATAAATGTAACTGGTTATATATAGAACATTATAAGTCTAATAAAATATGCTTCAAGGACAATCCATCAGTGCTATTTCTTTTGAGAGCCTTACTAACATGCCAATGGTAGGATATGAATCTTGTTTAAATGACTAAGACCGACTAAGGCTAATTTCAGGGGTGGTCGGAGGGGTCCTGATCCCGATATCCCGAGATGCAGAATTTAAAGAAATTCATATCCCAAAATCCCGAAATCGAAAAATATATCCCCGGATCCCGTAAGGATCAATCCCCAAATCCCGAGCTTCAAAACACCCGATCCCGACGCGACGAATAAGCTACTGCTTCCCTCTAATCTCTACTTTACTTTCATTTTTGCCAAATCACTATTTTCACTTTCAACAATAACTTGTTATGCCCCAATTAGTCTGTGCATCCGCGCGTTCGTTCGTTCGGTCGTCCGTCTGTCCCGCTTCAGGTTAAAGTTTTTGGTCGAGGTAGTTTTAGATGAAGTTGAGCATGTTTTACTTATTTTAATATATATGCAAGTGGTATGACCCCTTAAATAGTAAACATTTAAAAGAAAACAGTAGACAGAATCAGGGACTTTCTATACTAACATAGAAAGTTCCTGACAGAATACAGAGAGTCTCTATATATTAAAGTAGTATAATCGTAGTTTACATGTAGATAAACGCGAACAATAGTTGTCCTCTCTAAGGTGGTATAATTGTTGTCGTTCTTGCGATCTTTACACCATGAAATGAAACGCAAAAAATATATAATTGTGCTCTCTAAGGAGGTATAATAGTTGTTATTTTTGCTATCTAAACACCATGATATGGAGAACGCTCTGAATGGCTTATTTATTTTTCATTTTTGTTATCTATCATACGATAGTTTTTTTTTAAGATGTGTCACATGTTTTACTTATTTTAATATATATGCAACTGGTATGACCCCTTAAATAGTAAACAATTGAAAGAAAACAGTAGACAGAATACAGAGAGTCTCTATATTAAAGTAGTATAATCGTAGTTTACATGTAGATAAACGCGAAAAATAATTGTCCTCTATAAGGAGGTATAACAGTTGTGGTTCTTGCGATCTAAACACCATGATATGGAGAACGATTTGATTGGCTTATTTATTTTCATTTTTTGTTATCTATCATACGATTGGTTGTGTTTGTGCATGTTTCAAACCGGAAGTCTTATCTATGACTAAAAGTCAGTCTGATGACGGAATCATATCCGGACTCCTTTTTTGTCGTTTTTCTCCCAAAATAACTCAATCTGAATAATCATAAGAATGGATGACAAATGCGACTATGCATGTTACCTATAGGACACAGAGGCATGATGATTGATTTATTGTGGAAGGAAGAGAAGCGACACACAAAATGAGGTCTTCTCGTTTAATAGTATAGATTTTACCTTTTGAATCACCGAGAGTTCTTCCATTAAGGATTCTTAATTGAGATTCTGTGCATAAGTCAAGTATTAATTTTCCATAGTTATTAGTTTTTTGGTGTACTTGAGTATTTCTAAATTTGCATACACTATCTGCAACATATTAGTGGGAAGAAAGTTGTCCAAACTGTCATCTACTTCATTTGTTATGAAATCTAACTCTTTACAGTTTATATGTGCATTTAGATCGCCCATAAGGATTACATCCCCTGATATACTATATTTCGCAATATCTGCTTCAAGTTTCTCAAAAATTTGTTTATCAAAATTTGTTCTTATGAAAATATAAAGATATGATATAATTTCCTATAATACAAACGATAAGAGAACAAATGACGTAGAAGTTAGCAACTATGGATCACCGTGCGGCTTTCAACAATGAGCAAATTCCATATCGCTAAGACCCAGAGTAAATGTAAAACAAATTACGAGAAAACTCCTGGCCTAATTTATCTACAAAAGAAAAAACGAAAAACAAAGATGATACAGCCTTGGAAATAGATCTATATAAATTTTGCATGTATATAGTTTGGTCGCTTCGCCTTTTAAAGCTATGCATGATCAATGCTATAGTTACAACGCTGTATAAGGACTATTAGTATTGGATTATGATTGTCGCTTGCTAAATTATTCAGATTTTAATTCCTTCTGTTGCTTATTGGGTTTAAGCAGGTGGAACTAATGTTCAGTTTTTATCTCAAAAAGACTTTCTAATATAACACAAAATGATATAATCTTGACTGTATATTCGTCGTAATCAGAAATAGAACTCGTCACAGGTTTCTCATAAAATTGAAACAGATAATTTATGTGCGTGCCTTGCTAGTATAAGTTTCTAATGCCTCAAATATATATTCGGAAGATAGAAACATTGAACTAAACTAGTAAGTAAAATTAAGCCTATAGTCATATCTGTTGAAGGATGTTTAAACTTTTCGGAGAATGAGTTAACCATTTTAAATGCATAAGCTCTATTTGCGACATAACAGACATAATAATAAAAGCAAGGATGAGAAAAACCGTTAGTATTAATCTTTTACGATTAACAATATATATGTTGTATTGAAATTTTGTCTTTGGCGTATATGTAATCCCATGACAGTAATTTCTATTAATGCAAGATTGGGCTCATTAAAATTTATACTTGAACCTTTTTTTGAAAAACATTCAAGTGAAGTTGTAAAATGTACATGACGTATAATAGTGCAAAGAAAACCATCACCAACTTAATAGGGAGGAGAGGTCCGTTTCGTTGAAGCTGAAACCATCACTTTTTCCGGTCTAACATAAAGTTTCAAATTTTAATACTGATATATTTAAAAATGAACACTATTGACCATTATTATAAGCATTTCTGAAAGAAGTTCTTTTGAATGCATTCAACAGGTTTGGTAAACTGAGAATTATTTTATTAGTTTTCAGCACTTTTTTCCAGATATTTAAATCTTTTGGTTTTATCCATGTATAGTGCAGTACACAATTTTGTCCACTAGTCCCTACTTTTCTTTTCATAATTCTAATTCAACTAGTTCAAAAATATATTTTTGAAAATCTTGTAAAATTTATGTTACTAAATTTATTTTCGAATTATTTGACAGAAAAAAAGTGTCAATTGTTAAAAGCATAAAGTTCTAGAGAGAATAATTTCCCTTCAAATTGCAATGGCTTGAACGGCTTAAAATCCAGGACATGAACCTGTATTTGTCCTATATAAGCTATATATAAAGTTGAATTCTTTGATTTGTCGTTTTTACCCGATGACGGCTGACAAATTGGACCTCGTTATTTTAGTATTATAGATTCTTTGATTTGTCGTTTTTACCCGATGACGGCTGACAAATTGGACCTCGTTATTTTAGTATTATAGATATATGCAGGGCCTAATTGTACACTAGTCTTTGGACTAAATATGATATACCGTCAGCGGATACTGTAAAATTTTTGCAATAAATTCGTGGTCCGGAAAATTGGCCGTTATACTCTTTAAATAAATTTAGCGTATGAAAACCTTTAACATGTTATGCAAATTTTCATGACAACCCATGTATTATTTTGCAATAATTCACTATCAGAAATTCACAAATCTTTTCACACTTTTGTTAGTTATAACAATCAGTAAATAATAAACAAACTCATAATAACTAATCATTAACCCGTAGTGTATATACAAAGAAGGTGTAAATTGTGGGCTGAGTACCTACATCAAAGTACAAAGAGTGGCATTAGTAGATATTTATTTGGTCATTTTCACACTTTATTATTTATGTATAAACATATGTCCAGCCACGGTGTATTCTTTGAAGTCTGGCTTCGGCAACACCTTTTGTTAATCCGCGGCTTAGTTCAAACAAGAATTTGTAGATCTCCGACGAGAATAATCTTTAGTGAATTGCATTAATTCAGAGATTTTTTGTTGGAATCTTTATAAATATAATATTTACATCCGTTCATAATTATAAATACAAATTTTACTGCTATTCAATATTTGATGAATTACATTAATTCAAACATTTTTTCGTTTGAATCTTTATAAATATAATATTTTCATCCGTTCATAATCATAAATATTAATTTGACTGCTATTCATTTGACGATTTTTTGCGGATTTGGAAACTTATGTCTAATTGTATTTTTCTTACATATCTGTTTAAATTTATTTGTAGACTACGAACTTATCTTGAGCTATAAACAGCGATATGGCGGTATAAGAAAAACAATTACAAGAGAAATCAAACGATTTCCGATTATTTCTTCTCGACTAGATTAATTCAATCTGATAAAACGGAAATAAAGATAAAAATGTTTTTTCATGGAATTATTGGTTTAACAAGTTGGAATTGTTTTCTAAACAATACGATTTCCCCACAGTTGCATCTTGAACTTTATCATTGCATCTATCATTAATCTTCTAACGAGAAAATAGTCAACTTTACAAAATATCAATTTAAAATTAGTAAACATTATGTGAAGATAACCATCTCATCTTATCAGTCAAACAAAGGTTTCGCCTAATGCCTCGTTAAAAGTAAATACTATTTTCTCAGTAAATTACAATCGATTTGACCTTTTTATTGTTCACGTAAATTACATATTATATGATAAGTCCGTAGCTCACTCAAATTGTTTGTTTTTGGGCTTTATTCAAAGAATTTATGTTATAACGTCAGTCATGCCTGATTTTATAATCAACATCTGTTATGGTATTTTATCGTGTATCTTTTAAGTTTATATAACGTAGATTACAGCCATGTACAATCATTCTAAATAGTGTATTTATTCCAGAAATGGGTTTATATCCATAAAATAAATAGTCAGATTATAATTTGTAAACAATGATGTGTCTCAATGGTCATTTTCTCGTGTCAAGATTCTTCTTCTAATAGAGATAAGTAGTTAATTTACATCTGTTCTAAGTCTGGTCAAATAACGGATCAAGGATGTTCATATTTCCTTAGTTTGACATGGCATGAACAAACAGTAGACTAAGTATCAACAGATATCGTGACTCCATAATTAAATTTTTGAATTTTCATACAGTTTGACCGAAATTAGCCGAATTCATAGTGTGCTTTTCTTTGTTTTACGCGGTACGAGGGTTAGTGTTAGTGGCCATTCAATTTTGTATTCTTTGGGGTTTACAAGACTTTCAAGCCACTTTCTCTATTCTTAATAAAAATTTGTCCATTATTTTCAATAAATGTTCCTATTATACAATATTATCTTATTGAAGTATCCTATTATTGTCTATTCTTTATACATTTTGACCATCATCCGCTATTCTTTATGTTTTAGCACCTTATTGTTCTCTATGCTTTATTTTTTTGTTACCTTCCCCCTCTATACCATGTATTTTTGGCCAATTGTTCAGTAGTATTTGCCCATTTTTCTCTATTCTGTAAACCCCATCCAGACCTTCTTTTATGTTCTTCTGCTGGTATGTTTTGGATTCAGAATCTATATCATATTAACGAGTCTCACAATTTGTATAGAGTAGAACATTCAAATATATACATAAGGCATAATAGACATCTCTATAAAAATAATGAATGTATAAAACAAAAACAAAACAAAATATATCGAATAACTTGCGGGATGTATAAATACGCAGCCACGTGGGTGAGATTAGGCACACCAATCCAATGCCTTGCATGTGTAGGATGGGTACTGCGCTATCTGCATGTTAAAATCCCTTGCAAGAACTCATTGAGGAATCTGAAAGTGGCATGCTGTAAAGAAAAGTTTTTTTGAAGCTATCCAACATACCGAGATTCACGAGTGGCATTAAACATTTCCAACACTTATCACCTTGCAGAACATATACTTATTTATTGTGTTCTACATATGTATCAACAATTTGTTTTAAAAATTCAGGGAGTAAAAGTAATGTATTATCTATTTATAGTCTCAATTTTGTTTTAAAAAATACTAATTTGTTTATGTGTTACATATTTGTTTTTCGTTTATTTTTTTATATAAATAAAGCCGTTAGTTTTTCTCGTTTGAATTGTTTTACATTGTCTTATCGGGGCCTTTTATAGCTGACTATGCGGTATGGGCTTTGCTCATTGTTGAAGGCCGTTCGGTGACCTATAGTTGTTAATGTCTGTGTCATTTTGGTCTATTGTGGACAGTTGTCTCATTGGCAATCATACCACACCTTCTTTTTTTTTATATATAATCCCATTTTACACTAACTTTGGCAGATACCACTTGTTCTCTGACCCTTTTATCCGAGATAAGATTCGACCGGTTGACCATTGAACATCCATGCATGTTCTCTTATAACCATATTTATCCATAAAACACATATTGAAAAAGTCTGTTTAGAACAATTTATTTTTATTGAAAAAGTTAAGTTCGTTAAATAGTATAAGAGCTACCTTCCTATACTCCTCCAGAAGAACGAAAGTCTATCCCGATTTAAGTCTATAGGTTTCTGCTCGACTTTTTTGGTCGTTTTACTATATGGTGTCGTATGTTTCTCTTCAACTTGTGGTTTTGATTATCCCTATAGATGATATAGTCAATAACTGAATGTACATATCAGCGAGGGAACTAGAGATGAACTAGTAGTACTTATAAGTTTATCTAATCATCGGGGTTTTCTTTTTAAATAAGTCGTTAATGTTTTACACTGTCACGTTTCGAAAAATTTCTGAATGCTTATAACATTAAATGCAATGTCATGATATTATGACATGGTATTGATGTTTTTGTGAAGAATGAATAAATGTTTTATGGAACTCTTTATAGCGTTTGTCTATCGTTAATGTTATATTCTAAAACAGAACGATAAACATATGTCAACAGCTATTTTCTTTTCTTCTAAAACATTTCTAATTTAAAGCAATAAAATATATAAAATGCTCCGAGTTATATTGCTATGATCATGCAGGAACAAAAAAGCTTTACGATCTCAAAGTCTTGATGATGTTGAAACCAGAAACAAAACCAATTAAAGGCATTCTCTTAAAAATAAAACAATCGAAGCCATAACAAAAATGAAACATTTAGACATTGTTCGTTTTTGCAAGATGACTTATATAGCTTTCCCTCATAAAACGTTGACTCTGTATAACAATATTGCGTGCAATCTGCATATTTTGCAGTTTACTATGTTAGAGTACTTATTTTATTGTCAGTGAACAAAGGAATTAATGGGTTTGACCAATAAAACACCTTTTATTAGAATGCAACCGTCCTTTGTATAAATGAAGAAAAATTGGAAATCGAAAATACTGAGCCCCTTTTGAAGTCTAAAACATTCTTGTCTGCATATCGCTAGTGATGCGATAAAGCAGATTCTGTATTCTCATCAAGAAATTCCTCGTCAGTAATTGATTGGTTGCTTGTTGTTTGACCGTGGCAAAAATGAGGGCCAGAATCTTGAACTGCCACTGAAAACGTGTTAAATTGGACAGGAATACCTTGTTTGCCTCGCAACAGGCCAATTACTGACCCATCAAAGAATTGTTGTGAGTGTTTTGATGTGCATAGAGCGTGGCACTCCTCTTCACGAGGCATCCTTATAGTATATTATTCTGAATATACGCGACAGTATATTCATATACACGCCGCACAGCGATAGTTCAAAAAGACGCCCCTTTTAGGCAAGGTTTTTACTTTTGTTTGGTAGAAGACCAAAAATGACCCTATTCATACCCAGACTTCTGTTTATGGTGTTGTTTATGTTGTTAAGCCTTTAGTTCTGTATGTAGTGTTTTGTAGAAGAGAGGCGAAAAATACCAGAGGCAGAGGTATATTTAAACTCATAAATCGAAAATAAACTGACAATGCCATGGGTAAAAAGAAAAAGACCAACTAGCAAACAATTATTTATAGTAGAAAACAAAAGACTGATCCGATTGCTATTTGTCTTTTGTCGTTTTTCATGATTTACATGATGTTGTCGGGCTGTCTTTGAATTAAGTTTGAGTATCCATTTGTACCTTCCAGTTCTTTGTTACTGTATTTGAAGAGTTTCCAGTTACCTTTATTGTGGTTAAACTGTGACAACTATCCGAATACTTAAGTCTTCTACTTATATCATATACAGGCATCAGATTTCTTATAGACCCACATAGTTTCACTGTTGTTTTGAAGTTAACCTGTATGCGACTACAACGGCTTCCACTCAAATTGTGCCTAAATATACCTGGATTTCACATATCAAATAATTATATGACCAGGTTATTGTTGTTTTCTGTATATTTGGTTTACTCTTGTTTAGTTTAGATAGGAACGAATACGATGGTCATACTGCTACCGTTTTTATCAAAACCCATACTGTAGTACTTTCTGTTAACCCGCATTGACTTAACAGCATGATAAAAATTATGGTTTGACATATGGAAATCGTTTTATATCCATGAAAAAATCTATTTATTAGACTGTTAGCTACAAAGAACTTTACAGCTTCAAACAAAAAAGGAGATCGCTGACCATTACTGCCATTCCAGTCGATACCCGCACCGAACACGTGGATCTTCCATTTTTACACGTGTTTCAATTCTTAAAAAATAAATTAACAAACATTTCTACAAAACAGATAAGGACGAATTATTAGAAATGTCGTCCATTTTAATTGTGGCGACCTTAGATCTGTCATTTGAACTTCTATTCATACTCATTAAGGTGGAAATACAAATGTTGCATCTAATTGAAAAACAACGGGATAGATGAACTCTGATTAGCTTATCGTTTCAACTTACATCGATTTGAAGAATTAATTCAGGATTACTTGTTGTCCCTGGTCCTCTTCTTTGTCTTTAATGAGAAAATTTCCTGTTTTTAACGTTCCTACGCATGCGGAACGTTTTGTGGTTTATCGAGATGGAAAACGACAAATGGGTTCGTGGTTTGTAACATAGGGGACACATGATCTTGCATTTTGGTACGAAATAATACGTTTTTAAAGAGAAATTATGATTTAAATACATAAAGAATCAATTGCGTTGAAAATTTAAAAAAAAGCATAACAGATATAATAAATTGTATTTTGAATTGTCACTTAAACAGTGTAACTAGGGAAAAAGGTAAACATATTTATACTCCATCCGGCCCTTCTCAGTTTTCGATAAAGAATAGATATAGCAGAGGTTATGATTCATCCCTTCTGTATTTTAATCATTATTTCTCTTTAAAACTTATCACTTACTTATTCTTGGCCCTTAGGACTAACTCTGAACCAAAAGAAAAAATATGAGGATTATCAAAAAATTCTGAAAATTTCTTTGAAATCCATGCAATAAATTCATACAAGTCCAACGCACCATAAGAAGACGAAAGAACGGACGAACGGACGGACACAAATCGTTATATAAACTCATTTTTCTGATAAGGATTATACAAACCGCTGATCACAATGGAAAACAATAACTTTTTTTTTTGGTTGTGATCGTCCTGAACATGCATGAAATATTTGTCACTGGACGTTAAACAACCAAAAATCATAGACTTCCTTGCAATATAGATTCAATTTTTAAACGGGTCTAAATGATGGAAATTCAGGGTTTCTTTGTTTGAATTTTTAATGCTAGTAAGCCTCTCGTTAATTGTTTAAGTTTATGACTATTTTACTTTATATAAAGAAAACCTGAATGACTAATATTAAATTATTTTAAATTAACATTGACCATTTGCCAATTTTATTTACTAATACATAATCAGTTTTACAACTTTGACAAAACAGACTGACACTCTATTGAATATGCATAAAAGGAACTACAATTTTAAGCTTGTAATTGTCTAGATTTTACGATTAGATATTAATCAAACATACCCTCAAATTGTTGATCTTAAAAAAATATTGTGAATGGGGAAAATACCACATTACCGAAAACAATAAATACCAATGATCATAATATTGAGTCATGTATATTTAGTGGGAAGCATATGTGTTAACATTCCATTATTTATCTTAAGTAGGTTTAATTACAATTTACTAGTCCGTGAATATCTATATTTATCTGATAAGTGGGTCTAAGCGTATTATGAAGTTCCGTGGGATAAATGAAGTCTTTTAATCTTTTCCGTATCCTTAAGATGTATTTCAAAATTTGATACAACGAGTTGCATTATGAGGCCATCTTTGAAATTTGGTATATTTTGCATTGGTATATTATATAGATGTGTATGTAGATGTATGTTGAACTTCCCCTTGGCTCCCCATGAAAGGTATTATTATGTATACTTTTCTCTCACGAAGATCAACTTTTTTCTGTGGTTTCCATTTAGTATTCGTGTTTTGTGCAGTCTTTGTGTTTAGCGAGCAGATGTCAATACAAAGACGTATCGTTTATATCACATTGTCAAATATTTCAGACATGTATGAAGTATCACATAAGCCGAAAAATGTGTATTCCCTTTATCTTGATCTGAAGGTGTTTACGAAATATCTTCCCATAAGAAAATACTGAAAGACATGACATATTATGTTTTAGATAAAAATAACAAACCCTCTTTTCACTATCTTTACACTTTCTAATTATATCAAGGCGCATTTTCCATTTTGATATTCATTACAACAGTAAATATATCTAATGCCAGTTACTAGTAACTGGAATCCGCCTGTATTACGCTTCACTCTATAAACAAAGTGTAGTAGTCAGTCGAGAACTATCTTATGATGCTAGAACCCTTCTATGGTAGCAGTAACTTAAATCTGCAATTGTCAGACAGTTTATGCTACAAAAAATACCATGATAAAAATGAATCTTTCCTGAAAATAAACACATTGCAATATCACTACTAACAGATATATGAAATAAACTGACTGTTTAGTGAACTTTTCATCGACATGCAACCAAACAATATTTTCTGCTTCCTCTGTGTTAATATAGGTTAGTGCGAAGCTGTATTCTTGTTTTGACAACATTTTTGCATCGATTAGAGAATACAGAAGGTAACACTGCGACCAGAATTGCTTAATGTGTGTATAATTTTCCATTAGTACTGTCCCTGTAATATACATATTCATGGTATACAAGTGCGGGTACATGAATTTGAAAGGGGGAGAGACAAACAAACATTTGGAATGAGACTTTAATAAAAAAAAAAAAAAAAAAAAAAAAAAAAAAAGTTTCTGCATTTATCACAGATGAAGCTGGACCCTTGCTCCCCCTTAAGAATCCGCCTCTGGAATATAAGGGCATTACATTTGCAATGTAGAATAATATTTATAGACCAAGCTGTTAGTTTTTTTATTGTTGAAACCTTATTGGGACGTATTCTCAGAGCTCTGCCTGAGACTACTATTGCGCTATCATTTAGTAATAATATTTTTAGATGAAACAAACCAAATTAAATATACGCATGATATTATCATTCAGTGAATTTGGTTGTTTTCGTTCAGGTCAGGCATGGAATCACTGTCACTGCAAACTTTATATAAGATTTCTTTGAAATAAACTAAAAACCATGCACTGTTTGGCATTTGGATACGTTCATTCATTACTGGACTATTATACTAATTAGCATAATGGTCCCAGTTTATAATGGGAGCTAATGACATTTTTTTTTTTTAAATATTTCCGTTTTGATAACCATAGGATTATTATAAGAGACTTGTGTCAGGTTATTTCCATTTAAAAAATCATAAAGTATTAAAATCAGTGTTATATAAAGAGCAATTTACCTGTTCGTTTGATGGTTATAAATTGAAAACCGATATCTCATTGGCTGTTAGAGATAATGTGACTCCGCCTCTTTTAAAATGTGTAAATTTCACCTGTGTTGAAGAATTATTATCAATTAAGTTGTATAAAGTGTTAAAAGAGAAAGCAAACAATCTGCCACTGCGCTACTGATATTGGAATACAAAAAATATTTAAGGTAAGTTATTTTTTCTTATTTTCATGAAATGATGAAAAATATATTTTCTTTTAAAAGGAAGTATTATAGAAGTTTATAATTAACATTGTATGTTTTTTAAATATATATTTTAAAGGCACTGGGTTTCAAAATTCATGTTAGAAAATATTATAACTAATTTGTCAAAGAAAAACCCGTTTAATGGTCGTCTTATGTTGCATTTTGATGTCTGATGCTATTTGATGCACTTTGTGTTGATGGCAGATCTTTTTTAGTTTCTGCTTGAGTGAATTACAACTTTTTTTACTCTATTAAGAGCTTCGCATGTCAACACCTATGTGTTGTAGTGTTCTTGGTTATATTGTCACTTTGTACAATTAATTGACGTCTTCGTGTCATCACTGTCGTTCTCATATGATAGAAACCGAGTATCATCATATTTTCAGCTAGTAGAAAGTAATCTTAAGAATACAAATACCAATACTTCTATGGTACATGCAGTTTTGGTTTTCACCCAAAAAACCTTGTAACTTCACGTCTTTAACACTTGAGTCTTTCATATCTATTTATATACGTGTTGCAATCAAGATAGAAGGCTTGTCTTTAAAAAAAAAAATTTGAAAAATGATCAGGACTTAAAATACATGTGTATCGACCTCTAGATTTCTTTATCGCGGGAATTTTTGGCATGAGTTTAAATTGCTTTCTTTTGACGTTATCCATATATCTACCTTGAATAATATTGTAGGAATATTTCTATATTTGTGCGTGATGTTTTTAAATTTGATGCGACTTCAATCATCTCCCGTGTGTCGTTAAACAATCAAAGATGATTTTTAACACGACATAGTCGCTGAATACCTCATGTATATATGTTACCATAGGTATTTTGTATTTTATGTCTGTAATCCAAGATCATTAATATATATATATATATGTTTGGATTCTGCTACCCAATTCTTGGCTGACCTTCATGTCCTTGTTAAAGTTTTAAGGATAGCTGCTACAAGTTTCCATGGCAATCATGTCAAATATCCCTTTTATTTTCTTTTGAACTTTTACATGTAACAATTTCAATGCGCGTGACATATGTTTCATAAGAAATGCCGCATCACTAAACATTTTACGAACGATGCATTTTGATTTCTTTGCTTGTTGGTCGTACATGAATTATACACAGATGATATTATGAGAAAAGGAAGATTGGTTGACTCAGTAGAACATCTAAACTTAGCCTATACCATACAGGGGATATATATAGCTTTCAATCAGAAATTCTCTACCATATATAGTGCACTTATGTTTACAGTTTGTTGGAAAATCGATAGCAAAGGAAATTGAAGTTTTTCACAAGTGATTACAAAACTATTTGGGCACTTGCAATCTAACCAGCGACATTACTTGAACTTTCAAATTTAATTTCCCATCAGACGCAGGGGCAGATGGACATGTTTAAAACATACTGACCAAAACCACTTAGAATATTTAACAGGCGGATAAAAATGTTTGCCGGTATCCCGGGTGAGAGCGTTATCTTTACGACATATAAATAGCTGTGTAATTGACAGTTTAAAACTCCCAAGTATCCTCATTGATACACGATATCTCTGCTACTGCTTGCCATCAAAGGAATTTCCCAATACACCTTCTCCGCCTTCAAGTGTAAAGAACACTTAAATCACAAGGAGGGTTCCTTGCTCCTTTCATATGGAATAATCTTGTGACTTCTATTCTGATTTATGGGTCATAGATGAAATGAAGAAGTTGATCTTTGTCTTTATCAAGGGTCTGCACAGAGAACACAAGACTGAAAGCGTGTGAGAAGTAGAAATTAAGATGTCACAATAATTGCGGGGAATTCTTCAGTTCTCTCTTTTTTTTTAGTCTTTTGTTTTTAGGATATCTACATTGTTTTACAAAAAGCGTTCTGGTTGACAATGTGGACATCACATCTTGTTTAGATCTAAGTAAACAACATCTATTTATAAAATAATGAAATATGAAAAAGTGATTGATTGATACATGAACCACAACAAACACTATCCAACACATACATTTAAATTCGCTGCAAGAAAGAAAACCGAACACAATGCATATTACTTGACATGCTACAGGCAGTTATGTGGTGAGATTGAATATTAAAATATCTTGTGACTTATGAGTTTGACTATCCGTTTGGTATTTTCCGCCTTTCTTGTGTTATAGCTATAGGAAAGCCTACAGTTGAAGTGATCTGAAATGTTGTGACGATAGTTTATTAAGGTAGACCCCATCATATCTATATCTGCTGCGTGCATCAAGAAAAATGTCTAGCTCATGTGTTTGTCACAAGTTGTTGCATTTTCTGTGTGTCTAGTTTTTTCTCTTTGATTTGTTCTGTTATATCTAATGCATGTACGTGTCAATTGACCGTTTTGTTACCCAAACATCAACTTCAACTTTCAACAAGTCAATTAATTTTGTCTGCAACAAGTTGGTTGGTAACTATTGCAGATGGTGGCTCAACAATAAACATGAAATATTGTGTGGCGATTTCTAGCAGAAAATTGCAGTAAATCATAGTTATATTTGGCTTCCAACTTTAAAAAGGTTGTAATTGGTGTCTTATGTCGGAAAAGTATATCTTAATGCCACGGTTTGTTTCATATTCGGAAATCAAAAGTTTCTGGTCTTTTTCTGTCTGTCTAGAGAATGTAAGGATCGAAGATCATTGACTTTGGAAAATGATATATAGACTTCACATAACTGATGGCTATTATCAATGTGGTGATTTTGTTGTGACAAGCGGTAATCAATACCCCTACTTACATTTATAATAAAGAAACCAATATTTAAAATAATATTACCAAGTTAATAAATAGTTTTGTTTCTGTGCTACCCGGGGAAGTGAGGCAGACTTAAGGACAAAACAAATAAAACGATTGTAAACACAGATAGGAAAGCAGTAACAACCAACACCAAAACTATTTCCTGTACCCGAGGCGCCATCTGGGGTAAATAATGATGTTATCTACCTCCAATAATGTGATGACTGTAGATATCCCCTAAAAAAGTGTAACATTACGTGCTTTCTTGTTCAATATGCCATTCAATGAAGAAATAAATATTATATGTTTTTGTAAGTTGTCAAACCGTAACAATTATAATTGACTGGGGTCGCGACGTCACAAATCAATTAAGTGATTTGCTTTTCCGGTTTTCGTTGTTCGATGTTTTTTGTAATGTTTATTAGTTTGGCTTTCTGAAGATATTTTTATGCTGAAGTACTGTAATAGTTTAGTTATTTTGCATATTTTCTTCATCTTCGTCAAAAACTTATCTTTTCAATCTTTCTGGGGACGGTTTTCATTTCTTCCGATTTTTATACCTATTGAGGCCATCTTCTTATGATCAAAGTAAACTTATACGAGACATAGTTTGACCTTCGACATTAGCCAAATAAACACCTATCATTAAAATGCATATATAGAATATCATCAATAATCTGTATAAAAGATATTAAACATGTTTTAAAGTTTGGTCTCAATTGCATATTTTATAAGCCCCGAGCTTTTATTAAACAAGATGGAAATTGTCTCTTTGAAAAGACATATAAAAACTCATAAAAATAAAAACTTTTTTGAATGTGGAAAAGTTTTATAAGTTTTCATAATTGAAATAAGAGATTAAGTTGTATTTTATGATTATTTGCTGTTTTTAAAACGTTGTTTTATGTTTCCAGACCACGTAGAGCTACTGCATTCAGTTACTGGTTTTAAAATAAAATTGAAGAAAAAAATCATTAACATAAAAAGTGTTTAATGAGAGTTTTAGATTTAAGTATATTTCTCATAGATTTGGGTATCTTTGAAAGTTGAAGGGGACAAATACCGTTGTAAAGGCAGAATAGGATGAGAAATCAAAAATAAAAGAATAAGACAATATAATTAAGAAGAGTTAAAACACGCAGCTTAACTTATAAATATCTTATGAATTATGCATTTAGAAGTACAGGACAACACTATCGAAAGAGAGAAAAATCACCGATTTCTGAGATGCATACCAGTTTCTAGTTCTTTGTAGAATTTTTTAAAATGATACTTTCTTCATTTTTCCCCATATACATATATAAAGAACTATATCTCCCCTGGCGAACTATTTTAAAACAAATTGAGGAGTTTGTAACTAAGGTACATAACTTACCCTGATAGAACCAACCTTACCCTTATCTTTTCATTATTGAAGGAACTATGTAACGATAGATATATTTATGACTATGTAATTCATTTTGAGCGGAATCCATATATACCATCATTAATCAATCAATCAATCAATCAATCAATCGATCGATTCCGGAGACTGACTTCGTTATATTTGATCCTTCATCCTGTATGGGTTTTGCTCATTGTACGGTGATGTTTAGCTCTTTATTTCTATGCCGGACATTTGGTCTCTTGTTGTGAGTTGTTTCATGGGCAACCCTAATACCACATCTTCTTATTTTTAAAAATGTACACTGCACGACAAGAGGCGATAACTTTCAACAGAGAAACCACGTGTCTTTTACAGTTGATATCCATTCGTTTGATGTTTTTGAGCTTTTGATTTTGTCATTTTATTAAGGACTTTACGTTTTGAATTTTCCACGGAGTTCAGTATTTTTGTGACTTTACTTTTGCACACCTGACATACATGTGCAAGTCATAAAAGTTTATCAGATATCCCTGTTACAGCATAACATGACAATTAAACCAACTGGTAGCTAAAACATAAATGAATGATTTATGTAGGTCAGAAATACTGTTGTTGCATGCTTTTATTATTGCCGCAACATTTCACCTTTTCCTGTTTCCGAGATTTTCAGGAAGAACAGACTTTTCAGATTAAGATCGCTATCAAACTTCACCACGAAATCATTTCATGACACTTGACATTTTAGGATTGTATTTTTTTTTTTATAGCAGCCATATAATTTTAAAATTTAAACTAAATTTAAAGCGATAACAATCAAGTGCACTTTAATCACGTGATTTTAATGCATTTGTCTGATGGTAAATGTTGTACATAATACATGAATTATGTGTAAACTTAAAAGTGAAGAAAGGCTACGCCTACGTATATAACAAGAGACCTATATGTTAAACTGCTGCACTCAGCATATCATAATTTTGTCCTATTACTTTATTTGACTTTAACACCTGCACGAAATTGAAAAATGAACAGAAACAAAGAAACAAAAACCCAAAGACACACGATTGGGTGTTTTTATTGCTGTTCTGTTACTTAAATTGATTATCTAAATTCACTATGAGGCTTACTACTTCAAACGAATTCTTTATTTTTTTTCACTGCAAGTTAAGGTCCACCTCAGTAGTGGTTTATATGGAAGTCTTTGTTTATTACAGCACACATGTATTGTGTGTATTTTCAGCCCAATACAGTTAAGTTAAAAAAAACCTGTCATTGTTAGCCAGACAATCTCGAAATTCGGAAACAAGGATTTGTATAGTGACCACTATGACCACTATGCAAATCCCTGTCAGAAACAAAACAAGCATTCAGACAAACAATTACATGTATAACGAAGTGTCACTCTTTACTGTTAGCAGATGTAAGTTAATAATAACGATAGGTGTTTGGACATACATAAGCCTAGAGAGATACGTACAAGAAGGGTGAAGAAGCGTCACCTAGAATCATGGATAAATCAACGATTTAAATGGATTTATTTACTTTACTCAAACATTTGGCCAGGATTATTTATCAGTTCATAACACAACTTTGGATTTAAGAGCTGTCATACATGTATTTACTGAGCCCGAAAATTAACTTTCACACCTTCATGTCACCCGTGTAATAAATTTTGACAGTAGTTTAATTGATTTCAGAACACCAGAAAAATAAATCCTATAAACAAGTTTTATTACATTTTAAAATCTTGTGAGAAAAACAGTGGGAGTTGAAACCTTAAACTATGAGACACTAAATAAGATTTCCTTTTTTCTAAAACAACTTTCAATGCAGTTAGCCCTGTGAGAGTCTGAGAAAAAAATCATTGCAAGTACCTTATCTAGCAATAACATATGTTTTACAGCCTGTGTACTGACTGTTACTGACTTCAGCAATACTATTGGACGGCATGCAAATGCGGATTCAAAATAACAGGCACTTGTTTCTATCCATTGGAAGACACGCTATGGACGTAAATATACGTTTATAGTGGTTCTATTCATGGACAGAAACAAGTGCATGTGTCTAAGATTTTGAAAAAGAGTGCCCTAGATAGCCAATGTTGGGAGCGTTACTTGTAAAACGTTTATGCATTTGTCATTTATGTAGCCTGTCCCCTTTTCCAATTGCCTCTGTCATGACATTGGACGTTATATGGTATTACTAAACTCGTACAGCAATCGTTCTGAATACCATTTAAATATCTTAAGATATTCAACCTAACGTTCAACTGCTTACTTTATATTCGAGACTAAAATTCAAAAAAGATAAACCAACAAAACAATTTAAGAAAGAAAAATGCTAGGGCAAATCTTAGTCAGTTTTAAACCGAAAACGTCAACTTTCCAGGACGTTTAAGTTTAAATGTGAGACGAGGAGTGTCAGAAATGAATATCTAAATTATTTATTACTAACATCTTTTAAAAAAGTCATTATATGTATTTACATATATATAGACAGTAAAATCTTAAATGCTTTATCATTATAATCGTGCAAACGTCCATTATTCTTTTCGATCGACTGAATATTCTATTTGACTATCTATCCCAAATGTATTAGTCTCACTGTTCTATATTATTGATGAAATACAAGTGGCTGCTTAAATTCACGTCATTACCACATCTCAATAGTTTGAATCTTTCATACCTAGAAACTAGCTAGGACATTAAAAATCAATGTTATAGTTATCCTCCTTCCAGCATAATGTGTCAACAGGAAGAGTATTCCTTTGCTGCATTGAAGACCCATTTGTGGCCTTCGGTTGTGATCTTTTCTTTGTTCGTGTTGTTGTCTCTTTGACATATTCCCCATTTCCACTCTCAATTTTATTTTAATATATAGATCAGGTAGTTTACATGCAATCTCCTAGCGCCTTTGGTAAAAAAAAAAAACAAAATAAATTGTAAAATTAATTAGTCTTTTGGTTACTTTATTGCAGAACTGAAGTCGTAAAATTTGACAGTAAATTGCAAAATTATTTTTTTCTGTTTCATTTCCCGATCTTTTGTAAGATCATTTAACTTCTTCCTCACTTTATTAATACGTTTTTGTAACACCATGCATGTGATCTAAGCGACTGACACAATTAATAGTAAAAGGGCACTTAATTAAACAAAAGCTAATCAGCTTAGGATCAAAGTGTTGGGAAAGTTTTAGAGTTAATTAGTCTATCAGTTGTTATTTTCACTTTTTAAATTTGAGTGACTCATTTAAACCCGTCAAGTAAATGCAAGCAAGGCTAATTAGTGAGATCACAAAATCAAAATATAAAGAAGTTAATATTGCTTTTCATGGATTATATAAGTAAATGGTTGAGACAAGTGTTACCAAACTAATTGAAATCGTGAGAAAATCAAGTCAGAAAGGCGACAGTACACTGTGGGATACAATTGACAAAATATTTATTAAGTTTACTGAATTATATCTAAATTATAATATCAATATGAATAAAGTAAGTATATGCATGTCTTGCACACGTTTGTTATATAAACTGAATGATCTTTTAAGAAAGTTAATATTAGCTTTATAATTGCATACATTCTAAGCCGTCTATGCGTTAAGTTCTATTTATGAAAAGCAAGGATTTTATTAGTATTACAAAGTTTACTATAAAAATCTTTGCTGCCACCAGAGTATTTTTAAAGGTTTTATCAGTTGCATGATTTACTAACGCATGTTTGATACAATCTGCTTAACGATCAACACAAATGGTTCTTTGACAAAAAAACATCACCTGGAAAATAAAATGATAATACACGAAAGAATCAGCTATCTCAGAAACTGCGCAACTATAGTCTAAAGCATATACTTATCTGTGTTTTAAATCTTAAAAATAGTGTTTTTTTTTCTATTTGTAGATGTTCCGGTGGTTAAAGAACGGAAAGAACAAAGAAAAGACCTCCAAACAAAAATCTGCAGGTGACAATTATGGTTTTCATAACCAGTCAAATTCAAATTACGGATTTCAAGGAAGTAAGAATCCAGAAAATCTGGATTCGTCAGTTCATATCTATGATGAGATCAGTGAAGTTGCAGAAATTTCATTTTCAAGACAATTCACTCTTTTACCAGAGAAAACTAACATGGGAAATAATGTTGAAGGACCATATTTAGTCGTACCAATATTACCAAGTAGGAGGACATCTTCAAAAAAGGATGCAGATCAGGAAGATCAAACAGATTTTAATGTAAAATCGTCAATGAAAAACGAAAGGAAACAGAGAGTTTACAATGCACCTTGGGATAAGCCTAAAAGTGAGCAAGGCGAAAAACATAAAAATTCATTGATTCATCCAGCATTTCGTGACTCAGATTCTGGCTACACGTGCAACAGTGTAAGCACCAGAACGGACTCCGATCGTGTTAATGATAGTGATACCGGATGTGAATATGACATGAGCATTTCAACTGAAAGTGATGTAAGCAGCGAGTATAAGGAACTAATAAGTAAGATACAAAACAATTTAACATTGAAACATCAAATCTTAGACATGA
Organism: Mytilus galloprovincialis; assembly: GCF_965363235.1. Classification (NCBI taxonomy): domain Eukaryota; kingdom Metazoa; phylum Mollusca; class Bivalvia; order Mytilida; family Mytilidae; genus Mytilus; species Mytilus galloprovincialis. The sequence goes on from NC_134843.1 coordinate 76,600,093, forward strand.
TAAAGGAGTCAGAAACTGGTGAAAGCGGGAAAATTAAATCGTCTGCAAAGATCACGTCTTCATCTTCTCTTGATTCTTGTGATTTTATTCGTTCACGAGATACTTTTGACAGAGACGAAACAGAATCAGAATACAGTAGCGGATTTGAGGAATATGAGTTAGACGAACAGTTGTCTTGTGAAATTCCTTCAGCACAGGCCAAAAACAGAAAAAGTAAATTTCATAGGAACGTATCCGCAGCAAGTTCTGAAAGTGGAAAATCTACCTCAGAACCAAGTGTTTCTAATTCCGAAACGTCGTACAAATTACAAACTAACAGCCTCAAAGAACAATATGGTATTCCTAAACGAACCTGCAATCTTCAAAGTAAAAGTTCGACCTCGATAGACAGTTCTAATAATAAGAATTCAGACATTTATGGCAAAAGTTCAAGGTCAAAACGGAATTCGTTGCAATCAGCCGCTTCATTGGCTCCTAGTCCAACAAATATCTACCAAAAAAGTAACAACTCTAGATATTCCAGTTCAAATAGAATGCTTGGGGATCTTATAAACATGAATCATAATATGCAAACAATGAAATTTTAAAAGACTTTGTAAATTCTTCACGAACAACATATTCGAGGAAGTCTGTACCAATAAGCATGACAAAAATGTAAATTCTTCACGTACATCGTGTTGGAGGAAGTCTGCACACCTAAGCATGACAAAAATGGCATTGGTTCCAACGGACTTGAATGTCCAAGACAACAGGAATGATGACAAGCGACGATTTTGTAAGTAATTGAAATTAAAAATTTAGTATTTACATAAGTATGAGAATCAAAATCTCATTATAATTATCGAACAGGTTTTCCGAATATCTGGGATTGGCTAAAGTAAATAAATAATTCAAAGGCCGGAAAAAAGAATATCAAGATAAATAAAATATCTTTGCATCAATGCTGTACAATATTTTTATTTATTAACAATATAATAAGCTGCTCATTTGTTGATCAGGTTTGATCTTTTTTGGCTTTTTATAGAACATACATTTTATTTCGTATGCATGCATGTTTTATAAATTTTATGTTTGCCTTGAAGAAAACACAATAAATATATTGTGACACTTTTATAGCACTTACATTTTATTTTGTAAATGGTTGGAATTCAATAGTGTCGGAACAATTTATCTGCACCCATCTCTATTCATTATAATATTTATTGCACGGGTCAAATCTGATCGAATACATATATATTTAGAATAGACGATCTTCTATTTGGACTGAAGTTCTGTGTAAAGCCCAGGAAAGTCAAGACTCGTTGACACAAAACAAAATAAATATGTTCATGTGTTTAAATTAGTAGACCAACATTGCAGGTTGTATTTAAAATTAAAGATATTATGTAGCTGATATATGAAATCTTATGATTTAATTGATCTTATTATTTTCCAATTTCTTTTTCAGACAAGACGATAAAGAGAGCCACCAAGTAAAACCATGTAAAATACACAGACATTGTTAGTGCTATGTCATTACATAAATAACAAATTTAACTACTTAGTTTTTTGTTCTTTCAATTGAAACACTTCAAAGACAAAGATCATATGTGGTGGTCTTTAGGCTCTTTGTTAACCCGGTTAAAAGGAAAATTGGGAGGAGCAGAGCAAACGGAGAGGTTAAATCCCGATGATCCGAAAGGCGATTAAGACGTTACCCTTTTCTCTCTAGATTTAACTTTTTAAGACCTTGTAATCAATGCCTTTTGACTTTATAAATCTGAACACATCTTTGATGTTTTGTGGTGCATCTAATTTTTATGACTGATCACATAATCACACATTCAGACATTTTGTCTGGCTCACTTAAAAGTGCACAAATCTTCATGCAAAACTTTCTTCACTACGGCCATTTTTCGTAATAAAGAGAGAACAAGTTGGCAAGCGACAGTCAAAACACATAAATCGAAGAGAGATAGAGATAATGTTATCGCTCAAGAAAAAAATCTATCAAATATCAGTCCACAAATCTTGCATACAAAAAAAAAAAAAAAAGACCAAACAATACCAGTTACACCAAAATTCCTGGGTCAGGTGAGGAGAGGGAGAATCTGTTCCGAGTCCCATTGCGTGATAAAGCATTATATAATAGAGAATACGTGAATTATTCGAGTTATACGGGAAATACGCCAATGTGAAAATTCAACAAAATAAAAAGCCAAAAGACATCTTTCCACTTATTAAAAAGCTTGATAGTCCTAAAGCCTATCTATACGTGTATATCACAAGGTCACAATCAAGTTTCTCTTCAACAACGGATGACGTCTTGATACTATGTCATATCTGGGAACAGTATACATTTAATAATTAATATATATCGATATAAAATTGAGAATGGAAATAGGGAATGTGTCAAAGAGACAAGAACCCGACCAAAGAGCAGACAACAGCCGAATATATATGTTCCTGGTCATATGTAGTTACACCACTGCTTCAGATTAGGGGGTTTGGTTGCCTGCTGTCTGGAATTGGTTTTTGGCTTGTTGTTGGAGTATAAATTAGGCGGTTGGATTTCTTTATGACTTGTCTAACATTTTATCACTCTATGATGACCTTTTGTTGAAGGCCGTACATTGACCTATAATGGTTTACTTTTGTGGGTTGTTATTTGGATGGAGAGTTGTCTCATTGGCACTCACACCACATCTTCCTATATCTATACATATATCACAGGCATAACACAAACAACCGAGTAAACTGATCCATACACAACTGCCAACTTCACAATAACCGGGCATCACCCATGAACTGCGAAAAGTAATCAACTCCAGTCATCTGTCTATGTGCCTAAATATGAACACAGTGAATTATAGCCATCATGCACAAGGAAGAACAAATTCGTTCATTTATAATGATTTCCAATATTTCAAAACTGCAAATTTCAATTATCTAAAAATTACAACAATCGAACAAAATGAACATGCCGTTAAAAAGGCGACAAATATAATACAAATGACCAGAAATAGAGTATTTATCTGTATTTAAATTATTTTAGATGAACAACTTTAAAAACTGCAGCATATCTTGTTAGCAAAAATAAGCTAATCTCAGCATGCTGATAATGCTAATTCCTAAAATAATTAACGTGCTACAAATTATAGCTTGACAATTGCACAATTTTGTTCCGTTGCAATAATATGCAAAATTACTATTTAATTTAGTCAAAATCTGATAGCTCGGATGTACAACTCGGTGACTTTCATTTAAATCAAGAAATCCAACAAAGTTTCAATTATCTTGACATATAATCAGCTTAGAAAGTATTGACACATGAATCAATCACGCACTTCCTCTTGAGGTCCTCGTGAGCTATTGCGCAAGTTAATACCCATGCATCATCTGTCATTCGGATCATTTTTGCATTTGGATTTTGAATCTCCTCTGAATCACTTGGCAAAGGCAGCCCAAGATCGTCCTTTGTAACAATTCTTTGTTCTATTGAAGTCATGCAAGTAAAAACATGATCGCCTTTTAAAGTGTTTTGGAGTTTAGTATATGACGTCCATGATCACTGAACTAGTACACATATTTGTTTAGGGGCCAAGTGAAGCATGCATCCGGGATCGGGATTTACTCGCTGCATAGAAGACCCATTGGTGGTCTTCGGCTTTTTTCTGCTCTTTGGTCTAGTTGTTCTCTCTTTGATACATTCCCCATTTCCATTCTCTAATTAACTATGATTGTTGGTATACATGTATTTTTTGTTTGTTTAAACTATACACCACTTTTTTCTTTTAAAACTAAGAAAATTGAAGATCCCAAGCTTAAAGTAAATACAAGAGCCGAAAAATCTATTTCAAATACAAATCAGCTTGCGTGAGACTCTATATATAAGTGATCAGTGGATTGTCGGGAAAGAGGGACAGAAGATTGTTTAACTGAAGTATTCTTTAATCACCTGTTGGTATAGGTATTCTTATTTATTTTAAGCGACATCTCTTTCCAATTTTGAACACAATTTTATCTCTTTTTTTTTGTGGGAGAATATTCATAGACTAGCATTTTCATTTTCCAGAAGCCTGTTCTGGGGTCAATATCGTCCATCAATAAAACTAAAGTAAAGTCTCATTCAATTCACGATAGTGAAAAACTAAGCAATTAAAAGATGAACAGATCATTTTCTTTCATGCATTGACAATTAACAATGTCAAAAAATATATGCCGCTCATAGCAAGCATGGTGAAAACCAATGACAACAACATACACGATGAAAATCAATAACAACACCCAGCAGGACGAAAACCAATAACAACAACAAGTATGACGAAAACCAATTACAAATCAAGCATGATGAAAATCAATAACAACATCAAGCATGATTAAAACCAATAACAACAACAAACATGGCGAAAACTAATTACAACAACAAGCCTGACAAAAAAACAATTACAACATCAAGCATGACGAAAACCAATAACAACAACAAGCATGATGAAAACCATTAACAACATCAAGCATGATTCAATGGCGGATCCAGAGGGGGCGTGGAGGGCGTACGCCCCCCCCCCTTTTGCTCGGGCTTTTTTTTTTTTTTTTTTGGTAAAATGATTAATCAGACTAGACTTCGTACACTTTGCCATTTCCCGTGTACTGTAGTATTTAATTTTTATGCGACAATTCTTTACTTTAAAGATTTTTTTCGCTGGAATTTACTGATTGTCAAAATCATGTCATTCTCTATAGTGGAGTTGAACATTGCGTCGAAAAAAACGTCGCTTAGTCATTTTGAAATTCAAATTACAGTAACACATTGCTTAGGCTGAGGATGCACGGCAATATTATTTACCTACGAAAACATGTTTAACCCCAAACGCCCCAGCCAATTTTAAAATAACATAGCTGAATAATGATCCCCAGTTAGTATAAGCTCTAGATATATTTAAAGTCTAAGGTACGAACCATTTAATTTGAGGAGACAGTCTGAGATATTTGAGAGAAAAAAAAAATAACTCTGATTTTTGCCTTAAACAAAAATTCTGGCTGTATCTGGATTGACAACAAAAATCATGTCCACTGTTTTTGCTGTTAGAAACAGAAATTTCCAACAGAATTATTTAGCATTAAATGAACATGATGAATAAAAACGGGCATTTTTTTGGTGGCAGGGGTTTGCATGTCTGAACGGAATGTCTGTTTCGCCGAACTGATATATTAAATACTTTTTTCAAGACCAGACTGCAACCTGTCTGATGGGTGTGGCCTTTATTACTCGACCGTCATTCATAAATTCGTTGTCATTTCAGACTCATTCTTAGCCTTTGGTTGATTTGGAACCCCTCACTTCCCTTAATGTTGTTGGGTGAAACATATCAACCAAACATTTGGATAAGAAATTGCTTGATTGTCTTTTTTAACTTGTGCCGGCCGTATTATAAATTTCATTGAATACCCCGGCGTATATCTTGTTTACAACAAGAAATCTGTGAAGTTATGAGAACTTAACTTACAACAAAGCAGCGATAATTTTCCATGTCTATTTTCTATTGACAAGTCCCACATCAAAATTTAGCAGTTCATAGCTTTAGATCCATACTATCATTTTATGATAGACAATAAATAGAGAATACAGCATCAAAAATATCCAACCCTTACACTTTACAGCAATTTCAAAATATACACCACACCAGTAACCGTTTGAAAAGTGCATATTACACTTATTTTATGTTTTAGCCCCAAAAAGGTCCCAAAAATTTCCAAACTTCGCCCCCCCCCCCTTTCCAAAATCCTGGATCCGCCCCTGTGATTAAAACCAATAACAATAACAATCAGTACACATGCAATTTGTTTAGTAAAAGGGCGCCTTTTAAACACAAGGAAAAGCATGATCTCGTGAAATGTTAAAATGTGTTGGTCAATAAATGTTCATTGTTTTATAGCTACAATATTTGCCTATGCTTTAATTTATTAATAACCAAATAAAAATGTTTGTACTGATAAAAACAATATTCAAAAATCTGAAGTGTTAAGATGATTTCTTTTCATAAACAGTGTATTTTGAGGATTGGTAGGTTCAAATGATCGTATCTAAATTTACAGTCTTTATAAACAATATCATCGTAAAATTTAGGATGTTGTATCTTGTTTGTAATACGTTTTCTATAGTCCAAACAGTAAAGATTCCAAACTAAATCTTTATATCTATGAAAAGAATTTGTAAAGGTTCTTAGTAAGTTGTGATAACGAAATCCCGGACTAAAATGCGTTACAAGATATACATATCTCTGCTGGTGGACTATCAGTCCCCGAGGGTATCATCAGCTCAGTAGTCAGTGCTTCGGTACTGACATGATTTAACAATCTTTACTAAATTGTCCGTTTATAAATTTTGAAATTATTATAAAACTAAGGTTTCAACTCCCGCAGGCAAAGTTGGCTTTAGATGAATTTGGCTGTTTATTCTAGGTTTTTTTGATATATAGCTCTTCAACGATTTTCGGTACTTATCCATCTTCGGATTTCAAATGTTTGGCTTTGAGCGTTCCTGATGAAGGTAAATCCAGAAAAGCGCTTCAGACGCAAGAAATTATTAAACGTCTTGTTTTCCATTTTTTACATCACTGGGTCGATACCTCTGCTGGTGGACTATCCGTCTCCGAGGGTATCATCAGCTCAGTAGTCAGTGATTCTGTACTGACATGATTTAACAATCTTTACTAAATTGTCCGTTCATAGATTTTCCTAAATTATTATAAAACTAAGTTTTCAACTACCTCAGGCAAAGTTGGCTTTAGGTGAATTTGGCTATTTATTTTAGGTATGTTTGATATATAGCTCTTCAACGATTTTCGGTACTTATCCATCTTCGGATTTCAAATGTTTGGCTTTGAGCGTTCCTGATGAAGGTTAATCCAGAAAAGCGCTTCGGACGCAATAAAATATTTAACGTGTTGTTTTCCATTTTCTTATATCTATATCTACCAGTCAATGGAATTCATAAAATCACTACAGACACGAGCAAAATAAACGAGTTGGTACGGATTAACACCACAAGATTTTGCCAAAGACACAACACACTCAAGATTTTTCTAAAGACACATCACTGTCAAAAAAAAAATAAAAATAAAAATAACCATAGATGACGGGAATTGGCTTTCCCATGTGAACGTTTCTACTATTGTGCGATGACCAGAGCCATATCTTTTTAACCTCCACAAAAAACACACGTTGGTTCTTCATATCATTTTACGGAGAAAACATTGTTCAATAGGAATATGCATGTTGTATGGTTAGAAAAATTATATTTAAAGGTCAAAGGTTAACTCCTTACAACATTTTTGTGCTTTATAGAATTGTTTCCTTTTCTATATAATGTCAAATACCTGTTAGAGGGGAAGTGCCTGTGGTCAAGTTCCTTTTTAATTGTGTGTGGGGTTTTCATTTACCAGTGTGCATGTGTGTTGAACACCCAAGACCGCATTTTAATGAAACGTTTCTTTATACTGCATCTTGTAAAGCCTTTCTTTTAATACTTCCTGTTTCATTTATATAACAGAAATTTTTTTTGGACTTGCATCAATTTTTAATGCATGTTCAGCAGCAAATGTTTTGACTTCATGTCATTGGCTTATCATTTGTGACCTGTCGGATATACCGGCTTGATCTGTATCTAATAATGACAAATCACCATAAAATAATTAAGACATTGAAAATCTATATTGATTATTCAGTGCTGTAATTGTGATATTTCTATTATTATACAAATATGAACATTTTCAAATACAAATTAACCTTGCTCTCATTAACATCAAATATTGGTTTATCAGATTCAATGTCGCTTTCTCTTTCTTTAAATAATTTCGTCACGCATAATCATACAAATTAAAAGCATAAATCGGACTATCAGATTTCAATTTAAAAATTTAATAACACAAACAAGTAGGAAATCCTTCGAATATAATTCAACGATTATAAAACTATCAGTGTACTTCTTAACTATGAAGGTCATGTTAACTTTTACGAAGTGTATCATATCTTTATTCATATTGAAGGCTATGAGCTTAAAGTATGTAATATAGATGTTTATGTTGTCTGTACAGAAATGTCAACTTAGAAAGATCTGAGAAATTTAAGTTTGAAATGAGAAATGTCAAGTTTGAAATTAGAAATTTCAACAATAACATGTCACTGCTTATATTTCGTTGTCTAGTGCGACACAAGAGAAGTTTACAACTTATTACATTTCATATTTTGATGTATAAAACACTCAATAAACATTCCGAAATAATCTAATTACGAGGAACTAGAATGTATTCCAAATCTTTTGAACCGAAAAAACTCGAGTGACGCTTGAAGTTTGGCTGGGGGTAGAAATATGGTCATGCTTGGATTTCTCCATCTTAGCGAGAGTGGATCGTAGCCCTTGGATAGCGAAGATGGGATTTCTCTCGTCCGGGCTTTAAAATCTTTGCTAATATAGGGCGTCCGTTTGTCCTTGTGGGATCTATAAATACGCAACTTATTCCGTTTGGAATAGGGACGTAATACGGGGCGCCGAACGGGACTCTCGTGGTTTTGTACTCGAAATTCAATTTTGTACGGACAAAAGTGAGTTTTGTTGAACAAAAATGAGTTCAGTTTAACAAAATTTGTAGTATACTACAAATTTAATATACTACAAATTTAAATTTTGTCATACAAAGTTATCTTTCAAGTGGACAAAAGTTACTTTTGTCATGACAAAATTCATTTTTGTATCATAGATTTCACTTTTGTTACCTAATTTGAAAATTGGGCGACAAAAGTCAATTTTGTATGAAAATTAGTTTAGTTTGGATTCTGTGAACAAATTTGCATACAAAATCGACTTTTGTGAGACAAAATTGACTTTTGTGAGACAAAATTGACTTTTGTGAGACAAAATTGTCTTTTGTGAGACATAGTTGACTTTTGTGACAAAATTGACAAAATTGAATTTTGTCATCACAAAAATGTATTTTGTCATCACAAAAATGAATTTTGTCTACAAAAATGAATTTTGTCATCACAAAATTGAAGTTCTCATAAAACAAGTCTGTATCACATAGTTTTGTAAGACAAAAATCATTTTGTTATGACAGAAATGAATTTTGTACAAAACCACAAGAGTCCCATTCGCCGCCCCGTACGTAAAACCCAATGATTCGTGTAAGGAGAGAATCACACTATATGAACGTTGCAGCAACTTGAACATAGGTCCGTAATTCAACTGTTATAAGGCACCATCAATAACTTATCAAATATACACCTATTTTTCAGTTATTGACTAATGTTTTGTTCTTTTAAGCTGATTCCGGCGGACTTACCTATTGTACATACATTGTTAATATGCTTCTTGGCCAGAATTTAGTCATGAAATATTTATCACTGGACGTAAAGCATACAATCCTCAAACAATTTTCAAGTGCATTTGCCGTTATGGAAACATTTTGTGTTATACTTTGGCGCATTGATAAGAGCTATATTTTTAAAAGAACCAATTATTTCACACACATACTTACGGTGTTAAAGTTCTCAGATGAAACTGATTATCTACTTGTATATGTTGTATAGAAAACCATTTTATGGGAAAAACAAACGCGTTTGTACAATTATTGTCTATGCATAACATAAAAGAACTTAACAACCTGGGGAAATACCTGTATATATATATAGCGGATAAGATTCATTATTCATAAAATAATGCACATGTTTCATTATTTATATTATTTTGTTGTCATTCTCAGCTGATGATTCAATGATTCACCTGTTTGTATGTATATAAAACACATATGTTGTTAATCACTGATGCTTTGATATTTGTAAAGGTAAATTCTATAGCTGTATTGCTTTTGAGTAAAAGACCATTATTATCTCTATTCATTTGTGTTCGCCATGCAACTTATCATTATGAATATTCAATGGAACATATTTGGTTAATAGAAATAAGTAAATTTGATAGGATTGCCAATGGAACAACTCTGCATCAAAGTCCGCATGACGTGGTCACCATACAGCCTTCTACGAGAAGTAAAAAGACGTCCTGTTTTGTTCGATTGAAAAGTCCAATAAAACAATTCACAATAACACAAAAGCGGCCTGATTAATTACAAAACGAGTAATGATCTATCCCCCTTTAACTTCATTTAAAGATACTGGTCACAGATAACGTTAATATAAAAAAAGATGTGGTATGATTGCCAATGAAACAACCAGAGAACAAATGAATTAAAAGTAATCAACTTCCGCAACAATGAAATGAGCACAACCCATACCACATAGTAAACTATATAAGGCCCTGAAAAGACAAATGTTAAACAATTCAATAAACGAAAACAAATACCCTGAATTATAGGCTCCTGTCTTAGGACAAGCAAATACAAAATGTGGATCAAACCCTCCCCTAATATTGAACAATGGAGCAAAAGAGGGGCGAAAGCTACCAGAGGGGCATTCAAACTCAAAAATCGAAAACAAACTGACAACGCCATGGCTTAAAAAAAAAGACAAACAGAAAAATAATAGTACACAAGACACAACAAGGAAAACTTAAGACTCAGCAACACAAACCCCACTAAAACTGTGGGTGATCTCGGAATGGCAGAAGATCCTGCTCCACACATGGCACCAGTCGTGTTGCTCATGTTATTACAAACCAGGAAATTAGTCTAATTCGGTAGTCACATTCGTTCAACATTCACAACAAACTATCAAAAGCAGATCAAAAAGTTTGTAACTAGAACCACGCCCCTTTTGGCTTGATTATTACTATGACCTGTTAATACGATGAAGTGGATTTTTTCAGATTCTGATTCTTTATTGAAGATAACTTATTTTGCAATATTGTTCTCCATCATGGTTTTATGATAATATACAAAACAACATTGCAAAGTTTTACATGTAGTATACTTGTATAATAATGTTTCAACCCACCATTTTTTTTTCTTAAAATGTCCTGTAACAAGCCAGGAATATGGCAGTTGTTTTCTATGTATGTTGGAGTTTTCTCTTGTTTTGTTTTGTTGTGATTCAGTGTTCCCGTTGTTCCGTTGTTTTCGTCTTATTGTTGATGTGTTTCCCTCAGTGGTTGATGTGTTTCCCTCAGTTTTAGTTTATTACTGGATTTGCAATTTGCTTTATCGAATTATGACTATTGAACGGCGATTTATTACTATTGCCTTTATAATACACAATTGTACACATATTAATTTGAAGATCAGATGGTGATACACAACTCAACAGGAACTGCTTATCTCTGTGGAGCACATGAATTCTACTTCATTCGTTGCTATTTTAGTTGGGTTTGTGTTGTGTTGTATGTAGCTTTTTCTATGTTTTATTTTTTTTATTTTTTTATATCTATCTTATCTCCATTGCTAAAGGTCTCGTATATATTATTTCCTAGAAGTCAGTTAGTGTTTCATTTTATACTTTAATTCACATACTGTTATGAATCAAGAAAAGAGAATTTATAGATAACGATTGTGATAAAATGTTAAAGGAGTAAATCAAGAGACACCTACCAATTTGCCTTTGCAATTGAACTATGCCAACTTTTGGAAACACTAAGACATTTGAAAAAGTCTGACATTACTCGATAATGGGTTTAAATGCTGTATGTGAAAAGATCAAGTTACCATGCATATGTCAATACCTAAGTAAATCCTTATGTTCCAAGATAATGATAACGCTTCATAAACCCTAAACCCACGTTGAACAAAGTATAGGATCAATTTCTCTGTTTAATGTGTCAATAAAAGAGCCAAAATGTAAAAGTCATCGAATCAATATTTCAGATACAGGAAAGAAGATACGGAAGAATTGCTAATTTGACAACTCTCCACAAGATTCCAAATGACACAAAAATTAACAACTAAAGATAATTGTACTGTCTTCAACAATGAGCAAAGCCCATACTGCATAGTCAGCTATAAATGGCCCCGAAATGACAAATGTATAAAACATTTTAAACGAGAAAACTAATGGGCTAATTTATATACAAATAAATGAACGAAAAGCAAATATGTAACACAGCAACAAACGAAAACTACTGAGTTTTATGCTCCTGACCATGACTTGGAACAGACACATACATACAGATTATGGCGGGGTTAAACATGTTAGCAGGATTTCCCTAACCTGAGACAGTGGTGTCACAGTACACCATAAACACGAAGTATACACATCATTTGATTTAAGGCTTAACTCGTCAAATGGATATACATATAAATATGTCTAACAAAAACAGAGAGTAGACGTGGCCGGGAACTTGTACATCGCAACCGTTGAAAAAAATAAGATGTTGATATAGTAGTTACTTTTTTTCTGTCAATACCCCAAATGACTTCAATCAATAGGCGTCTGCGTGTATGATCCTTTTCATTTTGTCGTTGTTATTTCTGTAAATAACATCACTGTGTGCTGGTCCTTAATGTTTTCAACTTTACAGTTATCTTATAAAAATAAGAAGAAGTGGTATGATGGCCAATGAAACAACTATCAACCAATGTTCAAATAAAGTGTATGTAAGCAATATAGGCAACCGTACGGCCTTCGTCTATGATCAAAACCAATACCGTATAGTCAGCTATAAAAGGCCCAAAAATATGAAACAATTCAAATGAGGAAACTAAAGGCATAATCTTTTACAAAACAATTTACGAAAAACAAAAATGACAGACGTGAACCAACGACAACCACTAACTTACATGCATACAGGGGACAGGCACGCAAGGAATGTGGCGGAGTTAAATATGTTTGTGAGCGCCAAACCCTTCCCCTAAAATGGGACAGTGATGTAACAGCACAACATAAGAACAACCTATAAAAATCAGTTGAAAAAGGATTAACTCATCAGATCGATAGAAAGAAAATCATCAAAAAAAAACATACAAGACATTGCAAGGTATATACCAATCCCTCACCCCTAACACCAAAAAAGACTCTTATGTACAGATCTGAGAGGACTCGCAGCTGTGCCCACAGCTAGTTCGAAGACAATAACAACTAATAAAAAATAATATATTAGTATCTAAGACTAAAATATCAATCAGTACGCATCCAACATCCAATGGATTTAGTGTAAAGACGTCATTAGCATTCATAGTATAACATGAACTTATAAGTTGCTTTAGATATAAACATTTCATTTGTATACCATCAATGCATTCAAGTCAGTCCTATTGATTTGTTATGTCACGGTATCCTAACTTGCATTTTAAAATAATTTAATTTTGGATGTAACGCGTCTTCTGATTGGCTGACGTTATTTTGTTATGAGCCCATAGACATAATTTAGTCATGTGACCGTGACGTCATCAACGTTTTTTCATGGTTTTCTACGGTTTAAAATGGAATTTAGAGTTAAATTATAAGAAATGACTGTAATATTTTTTCTGTCTATTCGAAATAACATAAAAAATGTGGTGCACACTGTTAAATAACCCGCTACGCGCGTTATTCAGTGTGCACCAAATTTTTTATGTTATTTCTTTATAGACAGAAAAAATATTACAGTCATTCCTTAAATAATTTATCGAAGTAAACTTTGAAATCAGATTTAGAATCAACTGTCAAGGTAGTGCATCATGATTTACAGAGAATTAATACCTTACAGAAAGCACTTTAAGCATTTCCTTGCGATATTAGTTACCAGAGAAAATTAATATTCATTTTTATAGAATATGTTTTTAATTAATAAATTTGCCTCAAATCAATGTAAACTTTCAATATTTTATATGATTGAATTCTAAATGTGTATAGGTTTTTTAAGAGTATTATATATTAAAACGGTTTCAGGCACTAAAGCCGCAACTTAACAACACAGTAAAAATAAGATATTTTCCTAAGCTAAATCAAAATTCTAAACTATTACTAAATAAACTATCTGTGTTACGTCATGTGATTTTTTTTTATCAGTTGAAATCGAAGGCTAATTCCCAACAGAGCCCTTGGTTACATAATCAAACCTTATATATGACTTTTGGAAAATAACTTTAGCATAAATTTGTGATATTTACGCAAGTGTAATCCTTTTATTTTTCTAGGTATAAACCTAACTTTCAATGGTTATAATAACACGTGGGAAAAGGATTAAAAGAGATTCAGTAGCATTTAATGGTCTTTACATTTTATTGCATGATGATATTTGCAAATTCAAAATGAATAGTTGTACTTTTAATTGAAGGTAAAATGAAAAGTCAGTGGGGATAATAAACAGAAGCGGGACTTAGTGTATACTGTTGTCTTTTCGGCATTCCATGATTCCGCGTCTCCTTTAATATACATGTTATATTTCAAGTATTTATATCAGCACGTTTTGTTGATGTTTTTTCTCTCAAAGTAAAAGTCAGTCCTTCGACACAGTGCAAACTCGAATTAAGCTGCAAGTGCAAAAATGGACCATAATGCTGGTTCGGTTAACACAATTTTAATGTCAATAACTCTTTAATTATATGCGCATTGAAAAAAATGCAGTTTGATAACCTAAGTATTTTCAAGTTACTCATATGCATGTATAATAATAAAAGGCAAAATCATTATCATCTAACTTTCCCTCTTCATGACGGTCGACACATTTTATAGAACCTATACCTACCTATATTGCATTACTATATTTTCGCCAGGACATATTTTCCACTGAACATAAGGCTAGCAACAATCGAATTTTTTTTCAGCTTAGTGACGAGTCAGGCTGTCGACTTTGATTATCATTCTAGGCCACACTAATGGTCGAAATATGTGTCTATTAGTAAAGTGTATATTTGTATTTTCTGGTAGGATCAGGCTTAATGCGAGATGCAATGGTCATTGATTAATTTATTAGCATTGTATTACGATCAAAGATCGACAACTGCGCAATGTTTTACCGCATTGTTAAATGTTTTTTTTTTTACGTTACTTTTAGTTTAGTTCATATTTTCATGCTGTACTTAATGTTTTATGTAAAGATGATGTCTTATTTTACTATGTACCAATTTTAAGTCTGAAAATGTTTTATGAATATTTTTACTTGTCTGTATATATTCATTGCATATGTTGTTAGACGCATTTGTGGATACCCCGTCCATTACCATATTTAGGCATTCCAATAGAAAATTGTATCCACCTTTTTTACCGAGTTGTTGTTTTCAATTTAAAATTTGAGTTTTCCAATGCAATTTCCAAAGAGAAAAACATATTTAGGTAGGTGGTGGCGACGAAAATAGTGAGATTTTCCATTTTTCTTCAAACAAAGCGGGATAATTCAGATTTAAAAATCTGTATTCATTTTAGTTCGCTTTGTTACAGGTATCCGATACAACAAATTTAAAATGAAACAAAAACTGAAAATTTAGATGGCATTTTGACTGTTCATAATGATACTAAAATTCTGTATAGAAAAAGATTAATACCATTTGAATAAGTCGTGATATTTTTTCTAATTTATTAACACTTATCTGCTAAATCTTTTTTTAACCTTCTAAAATTGAAATATTACAAGAAAACAATGTATAGAAATAAAAAAGAGGTTAAACATATCGATATGATTATTACATATTGATAAGGATTTATTGAAGTATTTTCAATCTTATCTCTTACAAATGACATTCCATGGCATCCAAAAAAATATATTTTAATGTAAAAAATAGAAAATTAACTACATAAGATAACGATTTATTTTTAGATCGGAGCCATTTTCAGGTAACTTAGTAGTAATTAATATGTTGACACTTTTCCCTAAGGTGGCAATAAAAAAATACATTGATTAATTAGGCGATAATATGAAACCAATTGCATTTAAAAACCATAATGATCATATGGGTCAATTGTAAAAATGTAATTGCAGTATTGAATATTTACAGAACAATCGTGTTAATAATTAAGTGTGTATGACACGCGTGATTTATGATTCTACATGTTTCAAATCTCTTACACGTGCCAATTAGATAATGATTTCTTAATTAGTTAACGAGATTTTATATATTTTTGTACTTTCGTTCAATATTGTTTATGAATTTCTATATTTTAACTTCTCTGTAACCTTTGTACTTGCATGGTTTTATGAGAAATAAACTATCTATCTATATTTAGTTTTTTACTAGATAACTAGGCAGTTTCAAATCACAGTTAGGAATTGTTTATATAATCATGAGTCTGCCTCCAATGCCTAAACTACTTTTCACTTTCCAAGAACTGTAAGGTTGTGAAATTCCTTACCAAAGAAGGTATTTTTCTAAAAAAATATAAATGTTCATCTAGATACAAAAGAAGAAAATAAATGTTCTGAAAGTTTGTTGTACATATCTCAGATTTCTAGTTTCCCTACAGCATGTACATTCTTTTTAATAACCAACATATTGTTCGGTAGATGTTGAAGTATTGTGAATGTTTGAACTCTCTTCATTTGAACAGGAAAAACAACCATGCAAAATAAACATTGAAACGAAACAACTTCAAAGAGCCATAATACAAAATGTTTTTAGAAAAAATAAAAATATTGAAAAAAATCGTCAAACGATATTTTCCTTCAGGCTTTCATGGTAAACTGGTTTGTGAAACTGAATACTTTGATGTATAAATTTATAGATGTTATCGTGGCCTAGTACTAATACGGAAAATCCAGGAAATATCTGGTTTGGTGACATTAATTTTGGTCTTCTCCTTATTTCAATGATTGAATAAGAAAGAGTTAAAGACAAATATCGGATCTAAAGGATAGTCAACAAGTTAATGACTTCTGATCGGCCGCTTTAAAAAAAGTCTAATAAATTTGTATTTTACTAAGGATTAAAATCAGGAAGATAATGAAACCTGCACGGGACTTCTATAACACATTATCTGATGGACTTTTGATTCATTTATATATGCTTTATAACTGTCGAAATTTGTATTTTATTAAAATTAAAATTGATAGCCATAATTGATTGAATTGCTACAGTTAAAGAAAAACGACACGATGATGCTTCAAATTAAAAGTGAACATGTGAAGCTATTAGATCGTATATTTTATTAAAAAGTGTATAAATCTATCGTCAAGTGTAGAATTTGGAATCGTTGCTTATGGTTGTAAAATGATTTCTTTTTGATTTCAACAAAAAGTCATATGAAAAAAAGAAGATGTGGAATGCATACTTCAGACAGATAGATCCTTTACATAGAAATTGACAATTTTCAACTTTTGCAGGCAAATAAAACACTGGTTATTATTCCAATAATCAAATATGAAGTTGCAATGCTCCAAATAAGAAGTTGCATTGCAAGCCAGTTATTAATCAAAACAACTAGAATTAAAAATTAAAACAATGAAAAAGTTCATGAGAATAAAGATCTTTCTAAAAATAGTATAATTGAAAGGGTTTTTTTTTTTTTTTTAATCAATTGGAATAAAAATCTTCCGAAATAGTAATTTTCGTTTTTCCACTGAATTGTTTTGAGATCGAGTGTAAGTTTTCAGATTTCTCCAGACAACTCAATCTTGTTGAATGTTAAAATTGTTCAATCATAACTAGAGTAAATATTGACGAACTCATAAAACAATATGATAATTGTAATTACACTTATGATTACAGTCAAAGCCAGACCATAGAATTTCCTTTAGACGCAATCATATTGGGTGAGAAGTTCCGACAGTGTTCAGAACAACTCTGACACGAGTTTCTCTAGCCCCAAGCTGTCATGCGCAGACTATAAAATATCCTGTATCTAGTTAAATAGTTATATTTCACTAAAATCTTAGTAAAGCTATTGTTTCAATACCTTAGGCAGATCTCGAAACAAGAATATATAAAAAAGTCAAAGTAGAATTTAAACAATAATTCAAAATATCAGTCAAGATATAGACAATATAAGAACACAAGGATTATTCTGTGGATATAAGTTTATTCAAGACGAATCTCATTACAAGACGTATTCTTAAAACTAGTAAGTAAAAAAAAAAAAAAACAATCCCAAAACAACAGATTTTAGTTAACTGTACATACAAACTGCATATATATTTTTTTTTAATTTCAGTTTAACTATTTTATTTATTTATCAATTTATCTGCTAATTAATTAATTAATTCATTTTTATTTATTTATCATTTAATTATTTATAAATGCAATTTTTCTCTACAACTTATATTTTATAGTATTATAAATTCATAGTTGTTTTATATGGAAAAAAATTATAAATATAATTTCCTTTTTTCAGGTACAAAACTATCAAAATGTTTCGGTGGCTGGAAAGAAGAAAGGAAAGGCGAGTGAAAAGGAGACAGGAAAAACACAGACAAATCTTAGAAGTTTTGAAATCGAAGGACACAAGAGGAGCTAACTCTAGTGATTATGGATTTTATAAAGACGATTTCATTTACAAGAAAGATTCAATGTCTCAGTGTGACGTAGAACACAAACCGCACGATTATGAAGAAATTGACGATTTATCTAGCCTCCCACCTCAGTTTTCCAGAATAATAGGGATGGATTTTAGATTCAACTGTGCCGCTGATAACATTCCACAACCACCTCAGCTTCCAGCAAGAACATTTTCAACAGGAGGCCGCTCTGTCTCTGTCAGTGGCTGCAGGGATATTGCAAACGGGAACAATTTTAAAGAAAGAACATTTTCTCTGCCGTCTTTCGCCAGGAACAGTAAGTTTCCAGTAAGCTCAGACGACGACGAGGAACCAGCAGAACCATTTTATAATGAGCCATGGGATCGTAGAAAGAATCTAACAATTACTAGCAAGCGTGATTCATTTAACAATACTAACAATTTAAGCAATGTTCAGTTGAGAATTTTTGAGAAGCTGGACAAGGAAGGAGATCTTTCAGCAGAAAGGAACTTCGATTTAAGATGTAGTAGAATTTCAGATGTAAGTAATATTTACTCTGAAATAGAAGATAGTGACACAGGTATTGAGTCCGATGCTATTTCTGAGTCGGGTAGTGATTGCAGTGTGTTCATAGACAACGCTGAGCAAACTCGCTTGCTTCACGGACTTAAACAATCACTTCAACCCTTTACTATAGACAAAGAAGACGTGTCAGATTCGGACGCTAGCAGTGGATTTTGTGAGGGACATTCTGATATTGACGAAGATCACAAATGTTTACTTTTAAAGTCTTTAAGACAGTCTCAAAATGAGATTTCTTCACCAAGCTTGTTCCGAATGAGTAAAAGTCCGTCAATCCGTTTCAATACATACCCTCGAACACCAGTTCAGAAAATTGCCGAAGATTCCGAGTTGTACCTCGTTCCGAAAAGACGACATAGCTTAAATACTAATCGAAATGACAAATTGGATTTACCCATTCAAAAGAAGAAATACAAAATGGACCAAAGGAAGATAACTCATCAAAACAGAAACAGACTATTGGATGATATAATTTGGAGGAATAATTTCAAATAACATTCTGTGCTTTAAAACAATCTTATTTTTTGTTTGTTTATCTAGTGCTGCATGATATTACATCTGTTAAGTGAATGTTACTGACTGAATAAAAAATAAAATGTGTACTTCATCTTTAATTAATACTGTTTTTATCCACACGCTACAACGACATATTAGTTTTTAAGTTATTTGAAATTTAGATGTTTTATGGAACACACGTTTCAGATGAAAGTAATATTTACTCTAAAATTTTCTGCATAAGAAAATGCCTGTACCAAGTCAGGAATATGACAGTTGTTTTCCATTTGTTTGATGTGTTTGAGCTTTTGATTTTGACATTTGATTAGGGACTTTTCGTTTTGAAGTTTCCTTGGAGTTCAGTGTTTTTAAAATTTTACTTTTTCTGATGCTTTAATTTGAAAGCTGTGAAATATTTCTGATTTTTTTTATAGTTGATTGTGAGTTGGTCTTGTATAAATCTTTCATGTGTTGCACTGTCAATGATACTACAGCCTTTGTGTTCTTGTGGTTGTGTGTGTGTGTGTTTTGAGGTTTGCTTTCCGTCCGGTGTTGTATGGTCAGCTGTTTTACTTGTTTTGGCGTTTTAATGATTGAATTTCATTAAGTGTCCCGTATTTAAAACCTATGCTCCATTGCGTCACACAGTAGACACTCATATCACTACCACTTCTCATCTTCATACCTCTCTAGACATTTGAAGGACCTTATATGTATTGAGCATTCAGAAAACAAAAAATACCGTCAAATACCGCTTCATCTATAGGTCTCTAGATATTCAACTTATCGTTCTGTCCTTTTTACTATAGATCACTGTTAAAGAACGTTTTATTCAATTTTTGTAAACAGTCATATGAACAAACGGATTGGACTTTTTTTTATTGTAAAAAAAAATGATTCTTTGAATTCATGTTTCTGGCAGAGTAGAATAAAAAATAGAAACAGGGAATTTATATTAAAAAATAGAAACAGGGAATTTGTATTAAAAAATAGAAACAGGGATTTTTTCTTAAAAAGATCAACAACCCTACCAAAGAGCAAATCACAGCACAAGGCCACCAACAGGACTTCAACGCAGCGAGAAAATATGATCATAGATTCAGATTCAATATTTTATTATAGTCTCACCACATACAAACATAAAATGAGATTCACATACATTGATTTAAAACATTAAAACATTTGCATTGCATGCACCAATCTCAAAAAGATTTATGAGAGACTTTTAAGATATATTATATACATATATAAACATATTTTTACACATTTATATTTAAAATTCACAATATATTCAAGTAACATTTTTACTAAATGATAGTAAAACATTTGTTTCTTTAAGAACTAGTGAAATAAGATACTAGTTCTTCACGGGCGGAGGTGGGCTTCGACTGGTCCATAAACAGTCATGTGTATTAGTTCAGCGAAATGGACACCACAAGCTAGAGGTTCCTTTAGACAGGAGTAAAAATGCAAGAAGGGTGTTGCGATCTCAACCTATATATACCTCTAGTCAGTATGGAATAAACGGACACACAGTTATACGCACAGTCAAAAAGTATAAGTTCGAATTGATGTTAGAATAGAGAACAGAAGAAACTTAGCAAAATGGATCAGTATTAATGAACAAAGGATTTCTAGCACTGACTGACATGTCTGCTCCTGCTCCTGGTCTCGATCAAAGTGATCGAAAACTTATGTCTTCATCATATGAACACTAACAACAACCCGTATCATGTCAACAACTGGTTTTAGAATAAATGTGTTTAGACCCTATGCGTAGTGTATCAAAATTATTTTTTTAAATGTCATCTTTAATGACCCGACAACAGTATCGTAACTATGTCCCGTTTGAATAAGTCTTGTTTAAGGGCATACGATACAGTTTTGAACCTGTATTTACAAGTTGATGAAAATTTGCATATAGGCTATTTTTTACCTGATTAAATCAAATATGGAATAAAAAATATACCTTCATGTGCTACTTTTTGAGTAAAATAAGGTTGAAATTTTGTATATTTGCTCAAAATTCAGATTTGTGTCCTTATTTTCTTTTTCGAAAGAAAGACATAACTTTTTTGTTTTAAAAGATAAACACAAAATGGTTTTTGTTAAATAATCGGTAATTTCTGTATTTTATAAGTATCATTAAAAATTATGCAATTTTTATTCCGAAATAACTCTATATTTATCAAATGTTCATGAATAGAGGAAAAAACGTCAATTTTTGCTGCATGTTTATCAAAATTAAAAAAATTGCGCTATTTACAGTTTTATAAAATTTGGGTCACGTAATCTCCTTGCAAAATGAAACAAATTGCTGTTTTAAAAAATAGGGGTCCATGCACTCGTTTTCAAATTAAATCAGTTTGAATGGTAAAAATCAGTCGAAAAATGCATCTTTTCCCGATATGTCAGAGTTTGACGTCGCGAAAATAACATTTTACGTTAGCAACGTCATTACCTTCCCTGTAACTGTATCGTATGCCCTTAAGGTTTGGTTACTGAAGCTTTCGAGGTACATGACGACATGTTTGTGCTTTGTATGAAATATCACCATAAAATTGGGATGTGAAATATCCGATCGAAAAAGATGTCTACACATTGATTTATATTTAAGAATGTTACGACATCCTTTTATCGAAGATATAAGTACAAAACAGAAACTGGACTGCAATTAGTGATGCATAGTAAGTCCCCATTGGAATTCCGATAACGATGATACTAGTATACAGAATCCCCACTCGAACAAACCTGATATACATGTAGTAAAAGTTTAAGTGCAGCTCTTATATTAGATCAGAAAAGAGTTTAAGAATATTAATATGACTTTTTGAATGCCATTTTAATCGGATATATAATTTTTTTTTCTTAATGAGGCAAAATGGTCAGCGATTCCTTACACCTTATTGCACGCTTCAAATTATCCTCTCCATTTGGTCTGAGACTACTATAACACATTATTATAGTGTCATAGTAGTCTCAGATTTGGTTCATAGTTAAGTCTTTCCGTATTTCGATGTACAACATTTTACGGTTTTATCAAAAATAAATATTCTTTTATTTGATATAATGGTTCTCAAAAAAAAAAAAAATGCTAATTTATTTGCCGTTATTTAAGAATTGAATGCTTCTTTTTGTAACTTCATTGGGGTGTAAAGGCGTTGACCGAAGTGCGTTTTCCGCGCTTCATTCTAAAAATGTGCACACGGTCAACGCTTTTAAAACCCTTTTTGAAGTAACAAAAAGAAACATTCAATACTTATAATTACATTTTTTTTTAGCTACGATCATGAAAACACGAATTTTATTATTATTTTTTAATATAACTCACATGAATTATTGTGAATGAATCGGAATGATAAATTATATTGTGTAATGCAATTGCTTTAGGAATGGATTTCACGAATAACACTTGATGTGCAATTAGCCAATCAGAATAACGTATTATAATGAAACATACATCCAATGTAATTATTTATATATATAGTCCTAATCTGTAATGAAAAAAGATTGATATGCCTACACGTACTGGGAATGAGGCGAGAGTGATTGAAGTTTATTTTGAATAATTAAGTCAACTTCTATATAAGGGAATGTGGAATGTCATTATGATAAGGTCAAAATGATGTCTGTTCTCTTTCTCCGAATTTGGAATTAGTTTGATTGAAAAGGAAATAATATTCACTTTTAATGAACAAGTTCAAACGACTCAAATTTTGTGTTTCGAATTTGACCCCCCCCCCCCCAAAAAAAACCCTTAGATTTTGGTTCATGCTGGTATGTATTTATTTTCGATTTCTTTCTGGTTATTGGCAACACTGTTGATTAAGTCCGTATTTGACTTTGAGATTTAGACACCATTGTTTTATTTCCGGTGTAAAATTATGCCCACGTAATCTTAATAAATCGATTTGACTCTTACTTTCACAATGGGTGATGCTCCTCAAGGAAATCAAGAGCAAGGACAAGAGGTTCCAGTTAACCAAAATCCACAGTTTGTGACAGAAACATTTTCGTTTGGTATGGACTTTAATATTTGTGTTTGCAGTAGATTTAGGCCCAAGACTGCAAGAGTCAGTGAATGTTTACTTTCAGTTTTACACTTCACAGTTCACTGCAAGTCAATAGTTTTTGAGGCATAACAATACAAAATCAAAAACTGTGGTAAATTTTGTAGTCTTTAAAAAAATAAACAAAAACCATCGTGTTTTTACAGGAAACAAAGAAAAACTATATGACAGTACACAGTTAAAATCACAGACACTTGTTTTCTATCCATGGCAAGATCTACTAACCCTATCTTAATATATATATATATATATAGGGATAGTAGATCTTGTCAGGGATAGAAAACAAGTGCCTGTGGTTAAAATAGACATATTTACACTTTTGTGCTAATTTGTTCGCCATTGCTCAAAATCACACAAGTTTCTGTATAATTTAAATTTTACACAACAAATTAAACAAAATTGATGTCACAAGTAGAAGGTGATTGTTGCTTGACGTTGCAGGTTATTTGGATCAGATCTAAGTCAATTTCTGATGAGACAAAATTCAGTTAAATACCAAAAGTGTAAATATGTTTATCTTAAGAACTTTATTTTAAGTCGGGTTACATGAAATACTACAAACATGAGCTCTGTAGAGCTTTTTTTTATCTGATATCCACAGTAACATGTATGTCAACATGGTCAAGAACTCCCTCAAAGAGATCCCAAGTCAATTCTGCTCCTACAAATGTATTAGAAATATTTGACACCATAAACATGATAAACATATATATATGGTTTACAATTGTACAAGCAATTAATTGAGAAACAGACATTCATTTGAAGAAAGTCAATACATTTTATAAATCTGGAAATGGTGGACAATTTTCAGTATCAGTTGTGATATTATTGACACCTTATAAACATGATAGATAAATTGTTACATTATATTTAATATTCTTTGAACAAGTTTCTTGTAAATGAAGTTTCCCTGAATTATGTGAATGACATATGTACTTTTCATGGATCATACATGTACAATGTAGTATATTTGCATAAGACTAGAAAGGAAAGGATCTGTTTTCAGTTTTCTGATACATTGTAGTAAGAGTTTACATGCATTTTTGTTTATTACATTAGCAGATTAGTGGATGGGTGGAGTACATGTACATTGTACATTGTATTTTAGAAAAAAAACAACTGAAGACACAATGTTTTTGAAAAAAAGTAACAAGTGTACAATTTTCAAGTGCTGACCCAATTAAATTACTATAATATAATAATCATTGATGGCGATCCGATGGATACATCTGTTGTAGGGTTGTCACTGACTCAGACGTACTTATAAATATAATTATTTTCTGTGACTGTATCTTACATTAATTTGTAGGATCCTTTACTAGAGATAATTTAGCTGATCTGTAACAATAACATCTTCATGCCTTATATATCATGTACTGCAGTACGCCGCTAGATTAAAAAAACTGACGTGGAAAGGTAACACACGGCCAGCGAAAGCTCTTTTTATGAGAGCCCAGGTGGTCGTGTGGTCTAGCGGGACGGCTGCAGTGCAGGCGATTTGGTGTCACGATATCACAGTAGCATGGGTTCGAATCCCGGCGAGGGAAGAACAAAAAATTTGCGAAAGCAAATTTACAGATCTAACATTGTTGGGTTGATGTTTAGACGAGTTGTATATAAATATATATATATATATATAAACTATAAGTACTGCAAATACAACTTTATAAACCATTGCTAATGTACATGTAGTTCATGTTGTTGTGAAATATTCTTTGTTAAGGGTAAAAAAAGGCATACATATTATGGCAATCAAGTACTATAGCAGAGAGGGTAAAATCTGAAAATGTACTCTGTTATTGATGAAATATGAACAATATTAATCTTTTGTTAGAAAATACAAGCAAGGTATAACACAGGTACATCACTGCAGGGGTAATTACAGCCAGGCAGATGTCCAACTAATCCCATTGGGACATATATAGGAGCAAGGCTTAAAATGTACATGATGTACTGTACATGAAAATGCACCAGTTATCAACCATTAACAATCCAGGATACATATAAAAGTGTATGTAAAAGATTTACATGCTTATATTGATGAGAATAGATATTTTCACTTTTTAAGCCCAAGTTCAGATCTACATAATTGTACATGTGAAAAAGAATTAAGTGCATGGATTGTTTGAATTGTCAATATTGTCCAGCTAATTGAGTAATAATGGTGATTGATGATTACCATAATTACCAGGAGAAGTGTACATGTTGATAGTTTGCTTTATTTATTTCAGTGATAGAATTTCTACAGCAATATGGCTGGTTTGTTTTATTTGGTTTTGTGGTTCTGATTTATATAAAGGTCAAGTTAGACCCTCATATCAGAAGAGTAAAGAAGAAAGCTGAAGATGTGATAGAACAAAAGAAATTTGGTAAGTGAAAATGCTAGTTTTTTCCCACCAAAATAATTTTACAATCTCCCAATTTTTATACGACCGCAAAAATTTTAATTTTTCGTCGTATATTGCTATCACGTTGGCGTCGTCGTCTTGCGTCTTGCGTCGTCGTCCGAATACTTTTAGTTTTCGCACTCTAACTTTAGTAAAAGTGAATAGAAATCTATGAAATTTTAACACAAGGTTTATAACCACAAAAGGAAGGTTGGGATTGATTTTGGGAGTTTTGGTCCCAAAATTTTAGGAATTAGGGGCCAAAAAGGGCCCAAATAACCATTTTCTTGGTTTTCGCACTATAACTTTAGTTAAAGTAAATAGAAATCTATGAAATTTTGACATAAGGTTTATGACCACAAAAGGAAGGTTGGGATTGATTTTGGGAATTTTAGTTCAAATAAGTTAGGAATTAGGGGCCAAAAAAGGGCCCAAATAAGCATTATTCTTGGTTTTCGCACAATAACTTTAGTATAAGTAAATAGAAATCAATGAAATTTAAACACAAGGTTTATGACCACAAAAGGAAAGTTGGGATTGATTTTGGGAGTTGAGGTCTGAACAGTTTAGGAATTAGGGGCCAAAAAGGGGCCCAAGTAAGCATTATTCTTGGTTTTCGCACTATAACTTTAGTATAAGTAAATAGAAATCTTTGAAATTTAAACACAAGGTTTATGACCATAAAAGGAAGGTTGGGTTTGATTTTGGGAGTTTTGGTCCCAACAGGTTTTTAGGAATAAGGGGCCAAAAGGGTCCAAAATTGAACTTTGTTTGCTTTCATCAAAAATTGAATAATTGGGGTTCTTTGATATGCCGGAACTAACTGTGTATGTAGATTCTTAATTTTTGGTCCCGTTTTCCAATTGGTCTACATTAAGGTCCAAAGGGTCCAAAATTAAACTTAGTTTGATTTTAAAAAAAATTGAATCCTTGGGGTTCTTCGATATGCTGAATCTAAAAATGTACTTAGATTTTTGATTATTGGCCCAGTTTTCAAGTTGGTCCAAATCGGGGTCCAAAATTAAACTTTGTTTGATTTCATCAAAAATTGAATAATTGGGGTTCTTTGATATGCCAAATCTAACTGTGTATGTAGATTCTTAATTTCTTAGTCCCGTTTTCAAATTGGTCTACATTAAATACCAAAGGGTCCAAAATTAAACTAAGTTTGATTTTAATAAAAATTGAATTCTTTGGCTTTTTTGATATGCTGAATTTAATCATGTACTTAGATTTTTGATTATGGGCCCAGTTTTCAAGTTGGTTCAAATCAGGATCCAAAATTATTATATTAAGTATTGTGCAATAGCAAGAAATTTTCAATTGCACAGTATTCAGCAATAGCAAGAAATCTTCAATTGCACAGTATTGTGCAATAGCAAAAAATGTTCAATTGCACAGTATTGTGCAATAGCAAGAAATCTTCAATTGCACAGTATTGTGCAATAGCAAATATTTTCAATTGCACAGTATTGCGCAATAGCAAGAAATATCTAATTGCACAATATTGTGCAATAGCAAGAAATTTTCAATTGATTGGAGTTATCTTTCTTTGTCCAGAATAGTAGTTGAATCAACTTAAATCATTGTTTTATACAATGCACAATGTATATTCACTTTTACTACCAACTGATAAATTAAAACACTCTTTACCATTCAGTGATAACAAGCACTTTTTGTTACATTTTAATATTTTATGATGTATTTAAATGAGTAGTTATTGTTGCAAACTCCATTAGAAATTTGAATTGAGATCAGTTTTGAAAAAAGGGAAAGGGGGATGTGAAAAAAAAATGGTGGTGGTGGGGGGGGGGGGGTTAATTTTTCTCATTTCAGATTTCATAAATAAAAAGAAAATTTCTTCAAACATTTTTATGCCCCATTTAGGGGCATTATGTTTTCTGGTCTGTGCGTTCGTCCGTCTGTTCGTTCGTCCGTTCGTCCGTCTGTCCCGCTTCAGGTTAAAGTTTTTGGTCGAGGTAGTTTTTGATGAAGTTGAAGTCCAATCAACTTGAAACTTAGTACACATGTTCCTTATGATATGATCTTTCTAATTTAAATGCCAAATTAGAGTTTTGACCCCAATTTTACGGTTCACTGATAGAAAATGATAGTGCAAATTTCAGGTTAAAGTTTTTGGCTTCAGGTTAAAGTTTTTGGTCAAGGTAGTTTTTGATGAAGTTGAAGTCCAATCAACTTGAAACTTAGTATACATGTGCCCTATGATATGATCTTTCTAATTTAAATGCCAAATTAGAGTTTTGACCCCAATTTTACGGTTCACTGAACATAGAAAATGATAGTGCAAATTTCAGGTTAAAGTTTTTGGCTTCAGGTTAAAGTTTTTGGCTTCAGGTTAAAGTTTTTGGTCAAGGTAGTTTTTGATGAAGTTGAAGTCCAATCAACTTGAAACTTAGTATACATGTGCCCTATGATATGATCTTTCTAATTTAAATGCCAAATTAGAGTTTTGACCCCAATTTTACGGTTCACTGAACATAGAAAATGATAGTGCAAATTTCAGGTTAAAGTTTTTGGTCAAGGTAGTTTTTGATGAAGTTGAAGTCCAATCAACTTGAAACTTAGTATACATGTGCCCTATGATATGATCTTTCTAATTTAAATGCCAAATTAGAGTTTTGACCCCCAATTTTACGGTTCACTGAACATAGAAAATGATAGTGCAAATTTCAGGTTAAAGTTTTTGGTCAAGGTAGTTTTTGATGAAGTTGAAGTCCAATCAACTTGAAACTTAGTATACATGTGCCCTATGATATGATCTTTCTAATTTAAATGCCAAATTAGAGTTTTGACCCCAATTTTACGGTTCACTGAACATAGAAAATGATAGTGCAAATTTCAGGTTAAAGTTTTTGGTCAAGGTAGTTTTTGATAAAGTAGAAGTCCAATCAACTTGAAACTTAGTATACATGTTTCCTTTGATAAGATCATTCTAATTTTAATGCCAAATTAGAGAATTTATTCCAATTTCACAGTCCTTTAAACATAGAAAATGATAGTGTGAGTGGGGCATCCGTGTACTGTGGACACATTCTTGTTTTGAGAGGATTAATATTCAACAGCATAGTGATTGCTCAAAGACAAAAAAAATATTTTAAATTCATAAGACCACATTCATTCTGTGTCCAAAACCTATGCTGTGTCAACTATTTAATCACAATCCAAATTTAGAGCTGAATCCAGCTTGAATGTTGTGTCCATACTTGCCCCAACCGTTCAGGGTTCAACCTATGCGGTCGTATAAAGCTGCGCCCTATGGAGCATCTGGTTCCACTTGAAATAAAAATGTTACAGTAGTTTAATTTAATCACAATTATTCTTAAAGAGTCCATGAACTTATCTTGCTTGTGTTTTATGAAATGGACGGTTTGAACATTTCAATTGTTGATATACACTAAGTTTTTATATCAACAGTTAAAGATATGATGAAAAATATTCTAAGGTTGTATGTATTTGTTTCTTGAAAGTTTTTATTCCATTAGCTGTCAGAGTACTTATGACTTATGAGATAGGTTTTCTTTCTTTGGGAGAAGTTTGTGTACAGATAGATATACAGTAGTATTGCTAGAATAAAATACAGTTTTTGTAAAGCTATAATATACATGTACTTCAATGGAATTTTTTGAACAGAGTTTTAAATAAAACATTATTGTTTGTAATATAAGGAGAACCAAAAGATGCTGGATAGAATTTGGATTGCTAAATATCTTGCTGCCCATTGGAGCGTATTTATAGAGGGATGAAAAGATTTTAGGGCAATTGCATAAATACTATTATTTCAATTGTCTGATTTAATAAGTTTATTTTATTATTTGACAGATCCAGATGTAGCACAGAGACGTATGGAACAGATGGAAAGATCCAGGCAGAGATTACAAGAACAGCATGATGCTGAAGCATCCAGATATGCTGAAAAACAAAGAATTGTATGTCATTTTAAAAAATTTTGGAACAACTTTGTTTTTTTTGTTTGGTTAAGCATACTACAGTAAAAT
Source organism: Mytilus galloprovincialis (assembly GCF_965363235.1). Classification (NCBI taxonomy): domain Eukaryota; kingdom Metazoa; phylum Mollusca; class Bivalvia; order Mytilida; family Mytilidae; genus Mytilus; species Mytilus galloprovincialis. Next base: position 76,629,932 of record NC_134843.1, read on the forward strand.
CCACTCCTTTTGACATTCTTCATCAGTAAAAAATGTTATCTTGTAAAAGAGGGAAGAAAGATACCTGTCCTAAGGGACAGTCAAACTCATAAATTGTAATTTAGGAGGCGTATAATTCATAAGATTCTCCTCCAAGTGTTCATTCCTTAATTTTAGATGTTAATGAATGCTTTTTGAAGAATACAAACTAGTTGACCTAGAAGCTATCTTTACTTTGACATGAAGTGAGAGGTCACTGCATATAAGTAGCACCTCTATTTTTTGTATTTGCATGACTGTCTTGAGTGTTAATTATTGTGCATGTTTTAAAATAATTATTTGATTGTGTTTCAGAAAGAAGAAGAAAAAAGAAAACTAAAAATAGAAGATTGGGAAAATCATCAACAAGGAAAGGGTTACAGATCTAAAGTTAAACCAGTAAGTTCATATTTTATACGATAGCAAAAATATATTGGTATCACTTTGTCATTAGCGTCATCCAAAGACATTTGGTTTCCAGACAATAACTTTAGTATAAGTAAATAGAAATCTGTGAAATTTAAAAAAACACATGGTATATAAGCACAAAAGGAAGGTTTGGATTGATTTTTGGGGGTTATGGTCCTAACAGTTTAGGAATTAGGGGCCCAAATAGGCATTTTTCTAGTTTCTAGACAATAAGTTGCGGAACGGTGTATGGATATCTCTGAAATTATACCACAAGTTTCCAAACCATAAAGGGATGGTTAGGATTGGCCTTTGGGGGTTATGGTTCAAACGTTTAGAAATTAGGGGCAAAAAGGGGGGAAAACAAGGGTTTCCTGTTTAATGGACAATTACTCAAGACAATTTAAAAGCAGTTTGAGGGAGATAATCCAAACACAACATTTTGGATTACCTCCCTTACACTGCTTTTAAATTATGTATATAGAAATGTTGGATTGTCTCGAAATGATTAGCTGTCAATTTATTGTTTGAGGTTAATATTAAATGCTGATTCAGGCCAGAATTTTTTAATTTGTTGGTTTACGGATCTGCCGACCCGATTTTGCTGATTTCCAGAATAAAAATAAAATTCAGTTTTCATGCTTTTTTATTCCCGCCGACGCTAACAAATGCATTATCCCTGAAAAATAATTAAAATTTTTTTTATAAAATTAAATGCATTTATCACTATAAAAATTGATAACACTTTCTGTAGTGAAAAAATAAACTTCCAGTTTACGTTTCTAAAAATAGACAAATAAATTATAACTGACCTTGAAATGGCGTTTGCGCAAATAATTTTGCGAAACGAAACCTGTGTTTAAAACCAATTACACAATAAGTTTGTTTCCCGTATTTGTCGTCAGTCCGTAAGATGCATCATCTGATAGAAATAGACTTGTCCAAATGTGGACAGGTGGAAGACCTCAAGTTAAAGTACTGAATATTAAATAATCATTTGGAATTTTCTTGTTTCATAGATAATAAAAATTATCGTCCATTTGGATAAAAAAAACGGGAATACATGACAACAGATTAACCCGATATTCTCGTTTTTCCAGTGGACGAGTCTATTAAGTTTGTTTGTTGACACGTGTGTTGAAACTTATTTTCGAACGACGTTTTTACATGTTTTTTTCTTTATCAGTTTTCGTGCTTGAAGATCATAATTCACCAAGTTTTCTGGAATTGATTAAGAGCTATGCGAATCTGTTTTTCATGTTTGTGAAATGACGATTTTATTTCGTCTTTGTCCGTGCATCATGTGCATCCCCACCCCCCTTTCTTTGTTTACAGGAAATTATTAGAACGGCATGCGATGTTTATGACAGCTGATTTCATCGAACTAAAATCTAAGAAATGATGACAAAATTGCATAACAAACATATTGTTAGAAAGGTATATATTTATTTTGCATATTTTTCTGTCTTGAAAGACATTTTTTTTCTTTTTTTTTTTCCCGACCGACCGACCCGACTTTTTCATGGGTAAAATCCGTAAACCAACAAATTAAAAAACCCTGGCCTAAGGAATATTAATTTTAAGCCATGATTATGTTTGCCTTTTTCTATTTTAAGATTTTATGATGTATTTAAATTGGTAATTATGATTGCTAACTCCATTGGAAATTTGAAATGAGATTATGTGCATATCTTGAGGGAAATAATTTTTTTTTCTTTTTTTCTTGAGGGGGGGGAAGGGGGAGGGGTTAATAAGCAACTGCATAGTGTTTTGCAAAAATGCCAAACAATCAGATCTGTATCAATCACAAGTAGTGTTTTCATTTTTGCCCCAACTATTCTAGGTTGGACCTCTGATGGCATATTCAGCTGCCCTCAGCGAAGTAACTTATTTAAACATGTATCTTGCATTATAATTTGTCTTACCTCTTATACATTTATAGGAATAGAATTGTTTAAAAGCAGCCACATGGAGATTGTGTATATTTCATTCAGGGTTTGAAGACATGCTTTATTTCAATACACTATTAAAGGGGCACTAGCTACGAGATATATGAAATACCATAAAAATTATTTTTTTGGCTCAATCAGTAACGAAATGAAAAAAATGAAATAATAATTCATTTTTAGTAACCATTAAGGTTCAATTTTGTCAAAATAAGCAAAAAAACATTGATTATGAATTATTCACTTCAAATTGTTTGTGTAAAGTTATTTAAAGGAAGAGAATGTCAACATTGAAAGTGAAACAAAGGTAAATCATTTGATTGACTGATTCAATCCACAAATAAACATTCTAATACAGGTAAAAATGATGATAAACATTTATTTTATATCTTTTAATAAGAAATTAAATAGACCTAGAATAATTCAACAGCATGTGTTTGCTTAATCTACTTATATCTATATTTATGTTTTCATCGCTTATATGGTCATCGGATGACTATAGAGGTCAACTCGATAAATAATAAAATGGTGCTAGACTCAAATGCACACAAAACGAAGCTACGTATTTTCATGCCTGTGCCTTGTTTATTGTTTTATTTAGACTTTTAATAGTTTGGATAAATGTTTTACATTGTTATAAATCAAATATGAGAATTTGATTAGAATCGGTGAACATTAATTTGATAGCTAGTGCCCCTTTAAAAGTTGTGTTTTGTCCCTTTGTAAAAACAACAAAACTTTGAAAGGTTTCAACAAATAAATAAATTGATAATGAACGATTGAAACAAATTCATAAAACACATTAAATGTTAAAAAGTTGTTATCATGGTTATTATTGGCATTTGTTTTTGTATAGTCAAATTGAAGTACATGTACGTTCTTAATATTGAAGACTTTGAATGGCCACTAGTCTAAATACCTCATGCTAAGATAGTTGGTCAGATAAATTAGTTACACAGTCTGCTTGTGATGTAAGTGACCTAATATGATATAGCACACTATGTTACTAATAATATTTATCTGTTTTGACTTACATGCAGGTTTGTTTCAGGTCTTATTTATTTATTAAAATTATTTGACATGAAGTGTGTATGTTTTTTTCACCTTGGAAATACAATAAAAACATATGGTGACCAATTCCTGTGTTTACAACCTCCTGTATCTATGTAATTCATTTGGGCTTGCATGTATTTAGTGCTATCATTATCTGATTAAACATAAACAAGATGCGCAAAAAAAATAAAGCACTACAAAGTACCAGTGTTCTGGCTTAAACAAGATAACAGACTTTAATGTTTATGTTATGCGAGCAGGACAAGATGAATAGATGTATGTCTAATGTTGAAGATCATGTGTCAGTTTTTGTTTTAATGTGTTTTTTCAATACCAAACTCAACCTTTAATAAATCAAGGACAGCAGATAATTTTCAAAAACTTATCTTAGAACTAGAACTAGTAGAGTCCGGTGCACATCTACAGTCTATTAAAGTGTGTTTAGATTTTGGTTAATTAAATGAATTTATATAATTTTTAGCTCACCTGACCTGAAAGGTCAAGTGAGCTTTTCTTATCACTTGGCGTCCGTCGTCGGTCGTCCGTCGTCTGTGTCCGTCGTCCGTAAACTTTTAAAAAAATCTTCTCCTCTGAAACAACTGGACCAAATGTAACCAAACTTAGCCACAATCATCCTTGGGATATCTAGTTTAAAAAATGTGTCCAATGACTTGGCCATCCAACCAAGATGGCCGCCATGGCTAAAAATAGAACACAGAGGTAAAATGTATATCTGGCTTATATCTTTGAAACCAAAGCATTTAGAGCAAATCTGACATGGGGTAATATTGTTGATCAAGTCAAGATCTATCTGCCCTGAAATTTTCAGATGAATCAGACAACCTGTTGTTGGGTTGCTGCCCCTGAATTGGTAAATTTAAGAAAATTTTGCAGTTTTTGGTTATTATCTTGAATACTATTATAGATAGAGAAAAAAGTAAAATCACAAAAATACTGAATTCAGAGGAAAATCAATTCGGAAAGTCCTTAATCACATGACAAAATCAAATAACAAAGCGCATCAAAAACGAATGGACAAGAACTGTCATATTCCTGACTTGGTACAGTCATTTTCAAATGTAGAAAATGGTAGATATAAACTGTAAACAGCAATAATGTTCAGCAAAGTAAGATCTACAAAAAAGTCACAATGACCAAAATTGTCAGAGGACCCTTTAAGGAGTTATTGCCCTTTAAAGTCAATATTGAAAAACTTTTCGTCATTTTTTGTAACTTGTACAAAAATTTTCTTCTCTGAAACTACTGGGCCAAATTTAACCAAACTTGGCCACAATCATCATTGTGGTATAAAGTTTAAAAAATGTGTCCGATGACGCTGCCTACCAAACAAAATGGCCAACATGGTTAAAATTAGAACCTAGTTGTAAAATGCAGTATTTGCTTTATATCTTTGAAACTAAGACATTTAGGGCAAATCTTTCAAGATTTAAACGTCCATCAGAATAAGATCTATCTCCTAACAAATTTTAAGATGAATCGGACAACCTGTTGTTGGGTTTGCTGCCCTAAAATTGGTAATTTTAAGGAAATTTTGCAGTTTTTGGTTATTGTCTTGAATACTACTATAGACAGAGATAAACTGTAAACAGCAATAATGTTCAGCAAAGTAAGATCTACAAAAAAGTGAAACATGACCAAAATTGTCAGAGGACCCCTTAAGGAGTTATTGCCCTTTATAGCCAATATTGAACATCTCTTTGTCATTTTTGTAACTTGTACAAAAATCTTCTTTTCTAAAACTATGGGCCAAATTTAACCAACCTTGGCCACAATCATTACTAGGGTATCTATTTAAAAAAAGTGTCTAATGACCCTACTTACCAAGCAAGATGGCCGACATCAGTAAATACAGTAACAGGTGAGCGACACAGGCTCTTGAGAGCCTCTAGTTTTTATTAAATAAAACATCAGCAAAAGGTTGAATAATTTAACAGATCTACATCAATAACAAAATGATCAAAGATATCAGGCTTATAATTTGGCTACATGAGACATATCAATGGGTCAAAGGATATGCTACTACTGAAAAACAGAAGAACTTGACAATTGGAAAGTTGAAATCATGTTTGTCATAGATTCTAGTACGATGTCACTTTATGTCACTTAAAAAAAAAAGACATATAGATATGAAGTAGACATTCTTGCTTTGGTAGTTCACAAATGCATCTTTAATATCAAGTTCACTGGGGTACATGTATATTGAGTTACTGAGTCAATGAAAAAATGTTAAGAGATAAAAATGAGCATACAGAGTCTGGAAGAATTTAAAGAGACCAGAAAACATAACACCAAAACAATTGTGTTCTTTTTCATTTACTGTGCATGTACTTTGTAAAAAATTGAAAACAACACGTTTAATAATTTCTTGCTTTCGAAGCGCTTTTCTGGATTTACCTTCATCAGGAACGCTCAAAGCCAAACATTTGAAATCCGAGGATGTATAAGTACCGAAAATCGTTTAAGAGCTATATGTCAAAAATACCTAAAATAAACAGCCAGATTCATCTAAAGCCAACTTTGCCTGAGGGAGTTGAAACCTTAGTTTCATAATAATTTCAAAATTAATAAACGGACAATTTTAGTAAAGTTTGTTGTAAACATGGTAAAAGGTTGCACTTTGTAAATACAGCTGTTTCTCAAAACACGCCTCTTTTGGGGAGATCTTGAATATTCATAGAAAATTAATTTTGTTTACATACGGGTTCTCAGTTATGCTCTCTGTGTTCCATCTCACAGAGACATAACTTGGGAATGTTACCAGTAAATATACATGTGTATATTGTTTACATTGAAATCTGTGGTAACTTTTCATTGGAGGTAGGGATAGTTAAGAAAATTAGTGTTAGTTTTAACTCTGAGAAGTTCAGGGCATTTAAACTTTGAAAATTTGCTGCACAGCCCTATATTTTGACCTTTGAAAAAAACTGTGGGGCATATGAACTTTCAATTCTAGGATACGATTTTTTTCAAAACTTCATAGTAAAAGTGGTAGAGTTTTAGCCGTGAAAGGAGTTCCTATGGGAAATTGCATTGTCAATATTTACAGAACTGCAACCTAAAAGAGTTTTAAAAAAAGAAATTTAGAAAATGAATTTTATAATACAAATTATTCTGTTAAACGATGGCAGTTCAGAATCATTGGCTACAATGGGATAGAACCAATAACCTTCCTATAGTCTACAACCAGGCTTTTCAACCTATCAGCTATAATATTGTAAAAACTCACCAAAGATACCATAGCCTATAATTTGGTATGTTATACATTTGTTTGGGTTTCATCAGCCTTGACAGTAAGAATGCCAAATGAAATGCATACGAAGTTTTGCACTATAATTAGAGAAACAGATTTCTGTATGCACCACACATACATATAAAAAGTTACTCCTCAATACCTGGCAGCCAAACATTTTGAAATCTAAATGATATTAAATGTTGTTAAACTAAGAGATTTTTTTATAGCATATAAATAAAGAACAAAGCCTATTGATAAAGTTTCTCTAAAAAAAAGTAAAATAACAAAAATACAGAACTCAGATGGAAATTTAAAACAAAAAGTACTGTATCAAGTGACAAAATCAAAAGTTTAAACACATCTAACGAGTGGAAAACAACTGTCATATTACTGACTTGGAACAGGCATATCCTTATGTAACCAATGGTGGATAAAACCTGGTGTTATAGCTAGCTAAACCTATCACTTGTATGATAGTCACATAGAATTCCATTATTGTCGAGCCTTCGACTTTAGTCGAAAAAGCGAGACTAAGCGATCCTACATTCCGTCGTCGTCGGCGTCGTCGTCGGCGGCGTCCACAAATATTCACTCTGTGGTTAAAGTTTTTGAAATTTTAATAACTTTCTTAAACTATACTGAATTTCTACCAAACTTGGACAGAAGCTTGTTTATGATCATAAGAAAGTATCCAGAAGTAAATTTTGTAAAAATAAAATTCCATTTTTTCCGTATTTTACTTATAAATGGACTTAGTTTTTCTGCGAGGAAACATTACATTCACTCTGTGGTTAAAGTTTTTAAAATTTTAATAACTTTCATAAACTATCCTTGATTTGTACCAAACTTGGACAGAAGCTTGTTTATGATCATAAGATAATATCAAGAAGAAAATTTTGTAAAAATAAATTTCCACTTTTCCGTATTTTACTTATAAATGGACTTATTTTTTTGGCCAGAAACAAAACATTCACTCTGTGGTTTAAGTTTTTAAAATTTTTATAATGTTCTTAAACTATCCTGGATTTCTACCAAACTTAGACATAAGCTTGTTTCTGATCATAAAATATTATTCAGAAGTAAATTTTGTGAAAAAAAAATTCACTTTTTCCGTATTTTACTTATAAATGGACTTAGTTTTTCTTCCAGTTAACATTGCATACAGTCTGCAGTTAAAGTTTATAAAACATTTATTAGATTCATAAACTATCCTGGATTTTTTACCAAACTTGGAAGCTTCTTTCAATCAAACGACAGTATCGAGAGGGAAATTTTTATTGATGTTTTTCCTCATTTTTGTTGATTCTGCAATTAACAGCAAAAGTAGGCGAGACATTGGGTTCCGTGGAAACCTTACGAATTTTATTGACAAGATTGGTGACCAAAACAAACATACATAAGTTGAAACTTGATAATACAATAATATATTTTTTGATACATAAGATTAAATATTCAGAGCCTTTGATGTCACTTTTAACATTTTAAAACACATGATTAACTTTATTTAATCGTGTTATTTGTTATTCAATGTGTCCCTTGAGCATTTGATAAGTCAATACATTTTTTGTTTATCATGTTAGTTTGGAGGAATACATTTTTTCTGAGACTTTTGAGGAGAAATGACTCTTTAATTGAATATATGACCCTGTCCAACACACGATGTTTTTTTATGCATTTAAGTAATACAAGTATTTAGATAGTTAACCCACTATTTCGGCCAATTAAAACAGGAAGAGCTTCCTGAAAATTGTAGATACATCTACGACTGCAAAATACATAAACTTTAGCTTTAAATATGAGTTCTGTATCTGTTATCTCCTTCATTGTTTATTGTTATGTAAAGAAACTTACTGTATTGTTTGATTGAAATAGTGCTTGTTGCTATTGTGTTGTGTTGTAATGTACCAGTCCGTGATATAAACGTAAAATCAACAAGGAAGGTGTACAATTTCTCATTTTATTGGTTCATCTTAATTTGGTTATCCATGTTCTGTCACAATTTTTCTAGATGGAAAAGAGATTTTTTTTTAATATTTATTATTCCTGGTTAGTCAATGACCATTCATGGACTCTTTTTTTTTTTTAATACTATCAATTGGAAAAAGATAGTATAAGAAACATGTAATGTATTATTATTATTATTCTTTAGGGGTTTAATACAATGTATGTTATTTTAATAAAGAATAGTGTGCATTGTTGATATTTGCTAACAGTAAATTATTTTTATCTTTTTATTGTATCAGGAAACTATGAATTATTTACAGTAGACATTTTATAAATTTTATTAAAAGTAATGTAGTATTTATAATGTCAAATTCTGTTTGAATGGTAAACATTCCATCTAATGACGGTCTTTAGAAATAAACGTGGATCACAGAATATCTTAAAAATGTCTAGCGGTAACATAATTTCGGTGAACCATCCTGAGTTTCAATTGCTTGTACTGAATGTTAGAATAGCCGCCATCTTATCCGTATCTAAGAAGGTTTGAATTTGCACCTCCTCTACCATTTGCTCCTGCTTGACCCTGTCGTGGAACGGACACGTATCCTTGGGCTGGCATCCAAATCCAAAATCCATCTCTTTTAGCTGGCGTTTTGTGTAAAAATGGAGCAAACTTTTGCTGGTACATATTCGGTGGAGCCAGTAAAGACAGTCCATTTCTTCGTTGTCTTGAAGGATTTGTGTTTACATAGACAAAATGTCCTTCTGATTGAGAAGGGGTATCATCTGCTACGTCTGTTTCCAGATCAACAGGTTCGGTAATTACAAGTGTAATAGACAACATCGTTACAAATAACAGGAAACATTGCTGTAAAACTATATCAACTTTCTGAAATAAGAAGAAAAGTTTAGATTATTAAAGAGGATATATTTATAAGTTAAATTTCGAGTTAAATATTTCGCCATTGAAAAAGTATTCATGATTGATTTACTCAACACTGGAGTAAAAAAAACGAGAATCGCAGTAATCTCGAAATCGCGGGACGTTTAGAGAGGTTAATCAAAAATGCTATCGTACCATAGTGTTATCCTTAAAAATACGGATTTAAACACAACTTTAGCTTTTAATTGATTTTGTTTTCCTGCTTAGAATATGTTTTTTGTTTGTTCAAATATGTAGTCGCAAACGTACAAAAACATCAAATATACCAGGCTTGTAATTTGATTCGTCAATTTTGCGTTCCGTCAACACCAGCCTCAGCAGTGACACTTGAATAATGAAATACAAAGTTGATGTTTTCATAATACAACATATAACGGAGGTCTATTTCTAAATTCGTTACGCATAAGTAGATATTTGTCTGATATATTCTACTCGTCTTAAGTTTTAAGATTCAGTCTTCAGGTTATGATTTCTTTTATAGGTCTATGCATCGGTATTTGTATTTGAAAAGTCAATATTTTATGTGTGGAAATGCTGTATGGAGTCAATGTCTGAAGTTTCCTATTTAAAGCTCATAAAATACTTTTTTTTCTCGTCACACAATATTAAAGTCGCACCAGAAGTAAATGTCAAAGTAAGGAACATGACAAAACAAGTAATAAAGTCGGATTGCCATAAATGGACAAGTATGATCTACGATATATTGGTACTAATGCGTTGAGAAATTGATATAGAAATGATAAACCTATTCAAAATAGCCACTGACAAAATTGTGAAGTGCTTGAAATCTTATATCAATCTATAAACAATAGTTGATATGATTAAATTCTGTAATTAGGCAGTGAAATAGAAAAAAGGGAATGGATTTCAATAATCAAATTAAATAAGTTCTCATTTTGATTGTAATTAATTTAAAACTTCTTTTTCTTTTGTAAATTTTCTTATTTCATTAGAAACATATTAGTGTCTGTAGCCATAGATAAGAAGGTCTTACGTTCTCGTAAGTAGGAAAGTTGATCTTTAAATCAATTTACTGCTTTTAGTGATATTGAAACATGTCACCAAATTTTTCTTCTAATCTTTTTTTTTTTTTATTTCTCATTCGACCGTAATACGGATTCTATAATACAACGTATATTTTAAAATTTGACGAAAAGACATATATACTATTTTTTCTACTTTTCTCAATTATTTTATTGATAGCCGTCTTAATACCAGTAGTTAATTTAAAAACAAACATGGCATGTCATAGAGATGATTGTATCCCTAAATATTGGCTTGGGTTTTATCGATATATTTCATTCAACACTTCACTAAGTTACAATATTTTAGGAACTCTGTTTTAATTTATACTGAATGACAAACTGGAATGTATATGATTAATATTGATAGACGCATTGACTTTCACAGAAATCCCGTTTGAATTCGTGTTGGTGTTTTTTTTTTAGAATTGATTTATTATATTAAACATACGTAAATTAGAACTTTATTATCGGTATAGTTAAGACATTCCATTTAAGATGTAGTATAATTGCCGTTGAGACAACGATATGTATATTTATTGGACATTAAATTATATATAATTATCAAATCCGTCCCTTTGTAACTCGATATTTTATTTTTTGAGACACTAATCATGATATATACAAGTACAAACAGCTCAAAATTCAAACAGAAAGCATTTCATTACTATATTGACCTTGTACTGAATTGTGTATCTCTTTTTTTAAAAAAAATATTTTAGTATGATTTTTTTTCTTCTAATATAATAACAGGAAAGAAAAAGAAAAAAATATTTTAAGTGTGACATGATATAAGTGGCAGACACACGGAGAGACACATAGACTTTAATGGCATGCATCTCAAATTTGTGGACATGTGTAACCTGTTATTTTTTTTTAATGCTGAATAAACGGTGAACATTTTTTAATATTTAATAAACGATGAACAATCTTCAGAGAAGTATTATTATTAACTTATTTTTAACAGTACCCTGGACATCTAATCATTGTTTCATACATTGTAGATAAAGTTACACGTTAATCGAACACTTTATTTATCTTTACACAATTATAACCAGAAAAAGATGACACCCAACTATTTCGAAACATTTTGGGTTTCTTATCAACTGATTAACGAGTCGACTAAAACCATTTTAATGCCTACAGGAGCAATAAAGATGTGAATACAAACAACATCGGTGTAATCTTGTGTATATCGTCCAACAAAACAATATAGCTCTATGGAGGAATATTAGCATCAAAGATAAAACAATTTGTCATGTATATAGTCTAAAAAGGATAGATCAGATAGAGCTAATATTGTAATTTCTCAATAAGTTTATCGGATTTGAAACGTATTCATATACTGCAATAAACTTTATCAGGCGTTTAGCCTACGCTTTGTACATTAGTGACTGACCTTTCAGATTAGCCTTAATACTTTGCCAATTTGTAAGAGACACAAGAGTAATTTGGTGATTAAAGTTTAGCAACTCAGATAAAGTATTATCATGGGATTTGTTTTAAAAGTTTTCCGGAAATATGTTAATATCCTTTTTTTTCTTTGGAGTTTAACTGCATGCATATCGGAAAGGTTGCCGTGAACTTTTTTTAAACCGAATAGCTCTGAACTTATAGTTTAGATGCTTTCACGTATTTGTTTGAATTATCATTGGGTATGATTTTTAATTAAGAAAACAGTAAGAGGTCATAGTTGGCTACACAGTATTATTTAAATGAGAAAATGCACTATTTATTTAAGTTATACGGCATCAGAACACTATTAAACCATATCACGCGGGCTACAGAATGAAAACGGGTTCGACATTAGGGTCTTATACTTTTTTGTTATGCTCCAAATTTTCGGGATGAAAGATCAATTTTGAAAATTTTGACAGACCAGTTAATGACTTCCATACCGATAAAAATAATCATAAAGTATTCAATCCTAACCACATCAAAAAATTTGAACAGTTTCAGAAAGCTTACTCCAAATAAACACTCCCCTACTATAGGGATCATGCTTTTGCAGTCGAGTATAAGTTCCGTATTTAGTTTTGTACAGCAACTAACTCTGGTAAAAAGTAAAATATTAAAAAAAAAAGAAAAGAAAAAAAGAAAACAAAAAAGCGGAAAGTCCCTACGCAAATGGCAAAATCAAAAGCTCATGCACATAAAACGATTAAACAACGTTATGTTGCCTTGTTAAACTTGAACTAAGGTATTTTTTCAAAGTTAATTTAAAAAAAACAACAACATTCATAGTCAATAATTTGGACATGATTAAACACAAAAACTGTTTATGTCGTGCAATACATGTCCGGTTATTTCAGAACATGAACTATGGGAACTTATAATCAATCTTAAATTTCATTTAATTGGAATCATGAAGAAAAATGCAAACGTGATATTATAAAACTTTAGATTCATAGATTGATTGTTATTTTCTTAACCCCATTTAAACACAAAAACAACTTAACCGTGGCTATAAATCTTTATACGAGACCATGAGGATTTTAATTATTTTAATTAATTTCATTATGTTTAGTTTCCAATTTTCAGAGAAACAATACAGTTCAAGTAAATGTTATTGATTTATGAAACTATTATATACTGACCGACTTTAGAAACGCAACACTAGATTATTCTTTTTAATTCCCATTTTCAAATATGCTTTTTTTTTGGAAACAAACTTATGAACAGAAAGTTCTTTCATTACTTCAATTATTAAAAAACTGCCAGTTCGAAAGTTTAATTGATAACGTCATTTTCAATGTTCAAATATTGTTGTATACACTGAAACCCTAGTTTTCCCCTTACCAATGAACGTGTCACCTTCGAAATCAATGACTGCCTGCAACAAACGCCAAAATGATTGTCAGAAAGGTCAATCAATTCTGTTTGGCACGTTTCGAGTTCTGTTTTGCACCTTCTGATTTTGCCGTTGTTCCACCTATTATAATGGGTTTTGGCAATTATGCGGTTGAAACTTTAAGGCTTTTGATGTTTTTCTGCAGTCGATTCTTTGGCATTTGAGTTAATGAGAAACATTTATTGCATAACTCTGTCCAACATTTCATTCAGCAATTTGAATAGCAGTTGACGTTGCGGCCGTAGACCTGTCTCGCAAATGACGTTACGTAATCAAATTCTATTGACGTTGCATTGTCACTACATGTTGATCTGGTCATTGATGGTCTTCAACAAATTCCGTCTACTGGTATCATTGTTGGGAGGATAGTAAGACGAGTTCTGACGTCAAATTGTCTGGTTGCAGCACGTTCACGTTTTCCTGTTTGCAGTATTCTAATGGGTTTATTCAGTTGTTTACTCCTCAATCTTTGCAATATGGAGATGCAACATTTGTTAGCTGATTTAAGTGTGTCCAAGGATTGAAAGAACAGTATCACAAAGGAAAAAAATGAAAAAAATCTGGTTTTATCCTTGCAATCATACTACATCTTCTTATTTTTAAACTAATAAGAATGCATTATAGGAAGAAAAGAAGATTTTAAGGCTAATTCTTAATATTAGTTGATGTGAAATACCACCTTTTATTATCTTAAAACTCAATAAACTCCCACATATACACATTGAGCTATGAAAGTAATAAGATATTGCTTACATATTAATCTGAAACATTACTGCATGTCTCAGTCGAACCATATTATAAATATATATAAAAATAAGAAGATATAGTATGATTGCCAATGAGATATCTCTTCACAAAATTTCACTGCACGTGAAATATAAAAAGGCAAACCATGTTGCACGAAAATAACCCTTTACCATCCTCCATAAATGTTCATTTCATGAGTAGGAGTTAACGAAACATATTCACTATATGAAGAAACATTTCTTCAAAGAAAACATCTCGTTTTACTTTAATTGTGGTATAGGGATTACCAATAGAAATACTAAAATCATGATAAAAATATGGAACAACAGTAGATTACCAATATTCAAAATCCATTTTGAATAAACAAACCAAGCGAGAATTACGAAGATAATCGCATGATCTCCAAATTAGAAATGAGACGGCTTGTCAACATTGTAACCCATTCATGATACATCATCATGAACGTAACACCAACCATCCGACTTAAATCTCAATTTTTGCGATCGGTCAGTTTACAGATCAGATAACTATTTAATTTTCGGAAGATGATACCCGGCTTAATCATGTTTATTATGAGCAGAGACGAAAATACATATAATTACAACACCGTTGTTGAAAACGGTCACTTTATTTCCATAAACTGATTCAGATGCAATTAATTTAGTAAGTGTCATTCTCCTTTTCCTGCTCTACTGGTAGATTGCTACGTCTCGAAGGTGCAAAATTAAATTCTTTACCATGAAATGCATTTTTCATATCCTCATTGATTGGTAATGGGATTAATAAGGTTCAAAACTCTATGTTGTGTCTTCTGTACTATTATTTGTCCTTTTATTTTTAGCAAAGGCGGTGTCAGTTTATTTTCAATATATGATGTTGACTGTCCCCTGGTATCTTTCGTCCCTCTTTCATAAGGCAGAGTTGACATAGATTTAATTTGGCTAAATATGTTATACACATTTTTGGTCATAGAGGTTCCGTAGATTTCAAGTAATAATTAACGTTACATCATTAGGTTTCCAATTTTTAGGCTTGGACATTCTTTATGAAAGTATGGTCGGAGACGCATCAAACAAAAAGAATATAAAAACAGAAGTTTTAAACGAGAAAAAAGGTCAAGTTTTATTTTCACGATTTTAGCATTTCTCCTTGTTCAGTTAAAGCTCTTTCCCTAGAATTAAATTTTTGATGAAATACTTATTAATTACTAGATTTTTGTTGAGAGGGAAATTAAAAGAATTGTATTTAGATAAATGACATTTTGGATTCCCCCCTTTTGTACCTCACCTGGCCCGAAGGGCCAAGAGAGCTTTTCTCATCACTTGGCGTCCGTCGTCCTTCGTCGTCGTCCGTCGTCGTCGTCCTTTGTCGTCGTCCGTCGTCCTTCGTCGTCGTCGTTAACTTTTTACGTTTTGAACTTCTTCTAAAGAACCACTGAATGGAATAAACCCAAAAATGGCATGAATGTTCCTTATAAGGTGCTGACCAAGTGTTGTTACTTTGTAGCCGATCCATCATCCAAGATGGCCGCCAGCGGGGGACTTATTTTAATATAGGACCCTATGGGAAATGCATACAAATGACTTCTTTTAGAGAACCACTGAATGGAATGAAACCAAACATGGCATGAATGTTCCTTATAAGGTGCTGACCAAGTGTTGTTACTTTGTAGCCGATCCATCATCCAAGATGGCCGCTAGCGGGGAACTTAGTTTAACATAGGACCCTATGGGAAATGCATGCAAATGACTTCTTTTAGAGAACCACCGAATGGAATTAAACCAAACTTGGCATGAATGTTCCCTATGAGGTGCTGACCAAGTGTTGTTACTTTGTAGCGGATCCATCATCCAAGATGGCTGCCACGGGGGGCTTAGTTTAACATAGGACCCAATGGGAAATACATACAAATGTCTTCTTATAGAGAACCACTGAATTGAATGAAGTCAAACACAGCATGAATGTTCCTTTCTTAATTAGGTGCTGGGTAAGTGTTGTTACTTTGTAGCCATTTTTTTTCTTTTTATATGATTTCAAAAACCCAAGTAGAATCAGGTGAGCGATACAGGCTCTTGAGAGCCTCTAGTTTTAGAAAATTGTTTGACGAATTCAGTGGTAGGTTTGTTATTTTTGTAGTTTACACCGTGACTTGTTATAGAGCAAGTTAGATTTTCGTTCCATTATAATGATTTTTGAAACGGTGGGGGACTATATGTATTGCCATGCAATACTCAAAGAATGTTTGTTTTTATTGATGTTTGTAACGTCATACGCAATACATTCATGGTTCAATCCCATCAAGCAAATCTTTTTGTGTCCCTTTTTGGTGGTGTAGCCTCAAAGGTATTCAAGTATGTTCTGAACTTAACATCTTGGCTTTAATTTAATTTTAAATGTTTTTAATATATGTGAGAGTTCCTAATGTTGGTAAAACCAGAAATACTCTTCGCATACACCCAAAATTTTTAAAGTGATATTTGATCCGTATAATGAACAAAAGTGCATTTGGAAGAAGGACATATATTTATTATAAGATTCGATTGAGTATGACGGGGAATCTTGATATAAGTTTGTTAACGAATTTTGGGCGTATTGTTATCATATGCCTCTGGTTTATATGGTCTTACATGGATTTTAAGTGAAATAGCTCTTTAACTGTTTCGGTTCTTACACATTCATGACTTTCAAATATCCGGCTTTCAGTCTTCCTGGTGAGAGTGAATACAGAAAAGGCATTTCGGATGCATTACACTTAAAAAGTGCTGTTTTCATTAATTGTAAATATATGTTGATATCATAATCTTAAATGACTTATGCCTTTTTAACTTTTTTCAATCCTGGTATCTACGATGAGTTAATTTATGTTTTAATCGGATGAACATTTGTAGAACTCATTAATTTAATACTGCGATATCTTTTTTATTTAATAATTGCGTAGAAATCGAGTAATTTGTAAAAAAAAAATATATTTTAAGGTGGTACCCAACACCTTCACTATAATTAATTTGGCTCGTTTAATTTTCATAAAATTTTGACAAAGTATTTACAATAATATAAAAATTTCAAAAAATTTGAACCAACCAATTTATCAGAAAAATTACACTGGTTATATAGCAGAGTGACAAACACTAATTTTGATCTTTGAGAAGCTTAGAATTCCCTTAACAACACAACGTAATTCATACGTTTAGCTGATTTTACAGAGTTATCTCCCTGTAGTGTTAGGTACCACCTTAACATGCAAATTCTACACTCATCTTTCATTTTGTAATTTAGTCGTTGATTTGTAGGAAAATGTTTCTTTCTGCTAACAGCGACCTAAAATCTTTTGTTGAATACTGAAAGTACTGTTTTACAAAATTGGTATTGTTTTTAACCGGATTTTTGTGACAAAAATGTCGGTTATTGATTTGGGGATGTACGGCGGGCGGGCGGGCGGCAATCAAATGTTGTCCGTGCATTAACTCATGAACCGTTCAACCAAAGCTTTTAAAATTTTAATATGTTATTCCTGACAACTATACGAAGGTCAAGTTCAATAATGGCGATTTTGACTTTTACCGTTCAGGAGTTATGGTTCTTGAAAGATTGAAAAATGGAGTTGTCCGTGCATTTACGCATGAACTGTTCTACCAAAGCTTCCCAAATTTTAATATGTTGTTACTAATGAAAGAATGGAGGTCAAGTTCAATAATGACGAATTTGACTTTTACCGTTCAGGAGTTATGGTTCTTGAAAGATTGAAAAATGGAGTTTCCAGTCGTGTCCGTGCATTTATGCATGAACTGTTCTACCAAAGCTTCTGAAATTTTAATATGCTGTTACTGATGACAAAATGGAGGTCAAGTTCAATAATGACGATTTTGACTTTTACCGTTCAGGAGTTGTGGTTCTTGAAAGATTGAAAAATGGTTTTTCCCGTCGTGTCCGTGCATTTTCTCATGAACCATTCAACCAAAGCTTTTGAAATTTTAATATGTTGTTACTGATGACAAAATAGAGGTCAAGTTCAATAATGACGATTTTGACTTTTACCGTTCAGGAGTTATGGTTCTTGAAAGATCGTAAAATGGCGGGCGGCCGGGCGGTCGGTCGGGCGGGCGGGCGGCAATCAAATGTTGTCCGTGCATTAACTCATGAACCGTTCAACCAAAGCTTTTAAAATTTTAATATGTTATTCCTGACAACTATACGAAGGTCAAGTTCAATAATGGCGATTTTGACTTTTACCGTTCAGGAGTTATGGTTCTTGAAAGATTGAAAAATGGAGTTGTCCGTGCATTTACGCATGAACTGTTCTACCAAAGCTTCCCAAATTTTAATATGTTGTTACTAATGAAAGAATGGAGGTCAAGTTCAATAATGACGAATTTGACTTTTACCGTTCAGGAGTAATGGTTCTTGAAAGATTGAAAAATGGAGTTTCCAGTCGTGTCCGTGCATTTATGCATGAACTGTTCTACCAAAGCTTCTGAAATTTTAATATGCTGTTACTGATGACAAAATGGAGGTCAAGTTCAATAATGACGATTTTGACTTTTACCGTTCAGGAGTTGTGGTTCTTGAAAGATTGAAAAATGGTTTTTCCCGTCGTGTCCGTGCATTTTCTCATGAACCATTCAACCAAAGCTTTTGAAATTTTAATATGTTGTTACTGATGACAAAATAGAGGTCAAGTTCAATAATGACGATTTTGACTTTTACCGTTCAGGAGTTATGGTTCTTGAAAGATCGTAAAATGGCGTTTCCATTCAGGTTGTTGCATTTACTCATGAACCATTCAATCTAAGCATTTCAAATTTTAATATGTTGATACTGATGACAAAATGGAGGTCAAATTTGATATTGACGATTTTCACTTTCACCATTCATCAGTAATGGTTCTTGTGATATTGCCAGGACACAAATAAATGTTAATAAATCCGGTTTGCTGTCGTTGTGACAGCCTCTTGTTTGTAAATATATTCATGCAGTGCATTTTTTATTTAAATTTACCATGTTACTCTTTGTGTCCTGATTGATTAAAAAAACAACACCAAAATATGGAACTCTGACAAAAATTCAAAACGGACCTTATTAAAAAGCAAAATCAAAAGCTGAAACACGTCAAACGAATGAATAACAACTGTCATATGACATGACTGAGATGGTATTCTACAATTCTGTACTTGGTAAAACAGATTATTTAGAACAACATAGAGAAATATGTGTATAGATGTTCGTGTTTAAAATTGCACATTGCAATCACATAAAATTTGTGTCCCTATATAAAAATACGAGGATGTAGAAATATTGCTTGGATGATTGTATGCCTTATGTTAAGCATCAATTCATCTTTCCACAAACTAAAATTATTTCTGTCTTTTCGAGCGAACTTCTTTAGATTTGGTTGTTTGTTGATGTAATTTTAAAAAAGTTTAATTTTTGTGGGTAGAATTAGACGATTTAAAAAACAATTGGATAATTCAATAAATTTCAAAAACTTATTTGGGGTGTGTATAAGATTTTTATTTATATAAATTTTTATTTAGCATAATTTTATGTATTTTTAGACCTTTAATTTTAGAAGTTATTCCAAAATTCTGAGAGAAAAAAATCTTTAATAAAATCTTAATATATATATAAAAAAAAAACAAAAAAAAAAAAAAACAACAATTATATTAAGTTAATTAAATTAAGTCTATGAAAACATGTCTTACCATGATGACTGTCTGTTCAGTTACTTTCAGCAGGTTCCAAGTGAACGAGAAAACAATGTCTATCAGTTATATACATGAAGATTTTTATGTCCAAATGACGTTATAGGGATAACCCACTCTAGATCGTCGGTTTTAATTACAAAGTCATTATTTATTATTAATTTGGTAATGAATATCTGAAAATAACAGTTTATATATTCTGTAAATTAGAAGCTCATCTCCAAACTATCAATCATGCCTGAAAAACTGTTTTATTATCATTGAATATTAGCATAGAAATTAGATAATGTAATCAATTGACACGGAAGGAGGTACAGAGAGACAAAGAAAAATAATTTTGATCATTTTTATGAATTAATATGTACTGGATAGTGCTTTAGGATGTTAGATGAAAATATTTTTTAAAGATAGTATTGAAAGATGTTTCTTCTGGTACCCATTAACATTAGCTGGGTTTGATTATGCTGTTAATGATATTGGAGGCTTTATTTTATATGGATATTTTGATATAGCAGAAAAGGCTTATGAGTATTTGGACTACTTGTGATTCAATACAACTGATATCAAATTTATATTCTATAAAGATACAAAGTACAAATAACGATCATCTCATAATGATTGACATATAGTTGACACTATGTCTGACATTTTTGTCTCGCCTGCAATGAAAGTCTGTGGTTGAAGACAACATTTACTTAGTCAAACCTTTCTGAAATTGCATGAATGTCTTCATCGTATAAAGACCATACCAAAAGCAACATTTTGTTAATGTTTTGTTTTTAAAGCAATTGCTTTTATGCCGTCGCGTATGGCCATCTTTGTGACCCAGATCAGAGACTCCGCCCAGATCAAGCCATAGTATTTTGTTAAACAGGCTCCTGGTCAGTCATTCTTTAACACCTATGTATGTTTTCTAATGCAATACATAGCTTGAAACTTTAAAAAAAAGTTAGTGGATTTAAGAAGTTTCAGAATATGTTCTTGTAGATGTATTTTTGTATTTAAAGGGTCAACCGTTTGACTATCAAATAACATAGAAGTCCGAGTGAAAAAAAGTACATTTTTATAAATGCGATTCCGTTTTCCGCCGTTCGTACGATGTTTCAACAAAATATGGATTCATTTCAGTTGTTGATTTAGTATTGAAAATTTAACTGAATTATCTCCTAATAAATACGGTTTTTTATGTTTAATTTGTGTTTCTTTAAGAGGTCAGGTGCTCTTGTTCATTCATAAAATTATCGTTCATTCATACATTTATCGTAAAATCAAAATCACTACACAGGTTAATGCGTAGTGTCAAATTATTACCTGTAATCTAAAAATAGACAAACTTTATTTGCGCAAATAATTTAGCGGAACGAAACCCTTGTTGAAAACACATAACAATAAGTTCGTTTTCCTTTTCTGTCAAAACTCCGTAATATTTATCGATCACCTTACTAATGAAATGGACCCGTCTAAACGTAGTAGATGCCAAGTTATCCCAAGTCGGTCCAGATGAAGAGATATTTACAATTTGGAATTTTCTAGTTTATTAATACATAGATTGAAAAAAAGTACGTCTTTTTAAATATCATGATCAAAACTGGGTTTGCATAACAAATGTCAGATGAAACCATTATCCTCGTCTTTTCAGTGAACAAGTCTACTACGTTTGTTGACACTCGACGGTCCACCGTGTTAGCAATTTTATTTCACATGTTTTCGAAATATTGAAGATCATGTTTCGCAATGTTTCCTGAAAATTGATAAATATCAAAGCAACGTAGAGCTGTTTGTTCTTGTTCGTATAATAAAATTGAGAATGGAAATGGGGAATTTGTCAAAGAGACAACATCCCGACCATAGAAAAACATACAACAGCAGAATTAAGGTCACCAACAGGTCTTCAATGCAGCGAAAAATTCCCGCACCCGGAGGCGTCCTTCAGCTGGCCCCTATACAATATATATACTAGTTCAGTGATAACGATTTAATGTCATGTTTGTCTGTGATGACCCCCCTTTTCGGGATTGCATGAGAATTGTAGTTATCTCGTACCCACATGCACTTGTTTCTATCCATAGGAAGGTCGACTATCCATATAAAACTATTTATATGGATAATCGACCTTTGGATAGAAACAAGTGCCTGTGCTCGTACCGCATCAGAAGGACACATATCAACTGAGCAATAATGTTTGGAACTTAGTTTTAAAAATGATGACAAAGTAACATTATGAAAATATTTTTATTAAGCTGAAATATACATTTATTCTTTACATGTTTATGTCTTGTAAGATATTTTATTTCTTTCCCGTTTTTTAACATTTGCGTCTGGAAAGTTGAAATGTTTTAACTTAATCATTTGTGTTAATGGTTAAATATAAATTAATAATGAAAATTGTTAAAATTAAATCAATAAAGGAAATTATTGCCAAGGAAGTTACAAACACTACCAGGGGATAATCCATGATGATTTCTTTTTGAGTTATATGTTTCAGCACATGTATATTTGACCCCAACTTTAGCCTGGTAAACGTGTTGTCTCCTTATGAAATATAAAACATATTAAAAATGACTTTCTGCTAAAGTCTTTTATTTATATAAAGTTAAAACCTTCTTACTTTTAACTAGACAACACTCATGTCAGGTTTAATTCTTGTATATATGTGGATGAAAAATAAAAGTCCCCAAACATTAACATGGCAGCAATTGCTTTTACAGCCTTTAAGGCTTTGATTTCATTTCTAAACGGATTTTTCGAAAGAAATCAGTAATAAATTAATAGGGGTGTGGGCTACAGTTGGTGATTTGCGTGCAGTACCTCAACAAATGTTGAACTGAAGCTTTTTTAAAATTTAATTATATTTAAAATAACAACATCAAGGTCTAGTTCGATTTTTACTTTTGACGCTCGGGAGTAATGGACCTTTAGGAGAATGTCACTTCGTGTTATTATCTTGCAATTAGTAGACGACCAACTGGTATCCGGGGGGGGGGGACTGGATTTTCCCCCCTTAATTTGTCATTTATTTTTATCATTCACGCATGAAAATTTTTCCATGAAAATGTATTTCATTTTTCTTGTTCATAGTTGTATCATCTTTGTCCTGCATTTTATGTTGCAGAATATTTATTTGTTCAGTTCTTACCATGCCAAGTGATCCATTTTCAAAGTCATTCTTCCCCTTCCACCCAACCCCAAGAAAATCAAATGGGCGGCCCCTTGCTGATAAACCATTGAGCTAATTGTTTTCAACTTTTCTTTCTCATGACAAAAATTGAGACCACTTAAATTTATAAGCTGTGTACATGATTTACAATTTTGCCTTTCACTTATTATGGTTCTTTATATATTGGTAAATGGCGCTATATGTCGATTCCATGCGATGACACGAGTGCGCTTGAAACAATCCTTTTGAAAGTTTTATATGTTTTTTCTCACAACCACAAAGATGGCAGGACTAGCGATTGTCACTTTTGCTCTGCATGACAATTGGCCCTTGATTGCTTAAACATTGGCACTCACGAAAAGAAGACCCAAGTTTTCTGCCATTTTTAACAGCATCTTATTCCGTATTTTACTGATAAAATATTGAAACTAGCAATTTATAAGTTCCTCGTGTCCGAAGTCTATTCTGGATTGGTATAGGTCTTTTTTCATGGTTTTGTTTCAGTACGAATTCGGGTTTAAGTTTTTGTGCCAAACGTTGATTGGATTAAAGAAACCTGGATAATTCTGTTCG
The DNA here is from genome assembly GCF_965363235.1 of Mytilus galloprovincialis. NCBI lineage: Eukaryota > Metazoa > Mollusca > Bivalvia > Mytilida > Mytilidae > Mytilus > Mytilus galloprovincialis. The sequence goes on from NC_134843.1 coordinate 76,653,546, forward strand.
AACAAGAGATAGTAATTGTTTTCGTATTTAATTTAAAATGGAATAAACTCGTGATGATTTCAATATAGTATAGGGTCATCGATAACTTTATTTAGACTAACATATACATACTTCTTTAGCGTCAACATTTAGAAACAATTCGCCAATGAAAAAGTTTAATTACTTTATCAAATAAAGGCAACAGTAGTATACTGCTGTTCGAAATTATAAATCGATTGAGGATAAACAAATCCGGGTTACAAACTAAAACTGAGGGAAAAATATCACATTTAAGAGGAGAACAACGACACTACAGAAACACTAAAATGCAACACACACACAGAAACGAACTATAAGATAACCATAACCATTTTCCTGACTCAAACCTTCTTGTGATTGTACAAAACTTTTACATAAGTGTCTTTATAATCCAGATATAGCGATCTCGCAAATTTTGATATCAATCAATCCTAAGTAACATGATGGGCGCCACTTGTGGAAAATAACATGTTTCTCCCAAAGCATTTAAGATCACTGTCGGATTTCGGTAGAGGTTGTGTTCATCAGTCTTTAGCTTTACATGAAGTGTTCTGTTGACTTGTATGTCTTTTTGTCGGTTTTCGTTTTTTGTCATGGCTTTGTTAGGTTCTCCACGACTTATTCTCTTTTGTATCTTCGATCCCTTTTTAATCTGAGAAATGGACTTCTGTGGAATCCCATGTAAATTTGTATTCAAAATTTAATGTTACATACAATTTTATTCATTGTAATATGTACAACAAAACAAAATATAAATGGTAATAAAATTACAGCTGTTTTCTTTTTATACGACTGCAAAAATTGAAAATTTTTTGGTCGTATATTGGTATCACGTTGGCGTCGTAGTCGTCCATAGTCGTCGTCGTCGTCGGCGTCCGATGACTTTTGGTTTTCGCACTATAACTTTAGTATAAGTTAATAGAAATCTATGATATTTAAACACAAGGTTTATGACCATGAAAGGACGGTTGGGATTGATTTTGGAAATTTTGGTCCCAACAGTTTGGGAATAAGGGGCCAAAAAGGGCCCAAAAAAGCATTTTCTTGGTTTTTGGCACTGTAACTTTAGTTAAAGTAAATAGAAATCTATGAAATTTTGACACAATGTTTATGACCACAAAATGAAGGTTGGAATTGATTTTTGGGAGTTTTGGTCCCAACAGTTTAGGAATTAGGAGCCAAAAAAGGGTCCAAATAAGCATTATTCTTGGTTTTCGCACAATAACTTTAGTATAAGTAAATAGAAATCAATGAAATTTAAACACAAGGTTAATGAACACAAAAGGAAGGTTTGAAATTGATTTTGGGAGTTTTGGTCCCAACAGTTTAGGAATTAGGGGCCCAAAGGGTTCAAAATTAAACTCTGTTTGAATTCATCAAAAATTGAATAATTGCGGTTCTTTGATATGCCGAATCTAACTGTGTATGTAGATTCTTAATTTTTGGTCCCATTTTCAAAGTGGTCTACATTAAGGTCCAAAGGGTCCAATATTAAACTAAGCTTGATTTTAACAAAAATTGAATTCTTGGGATTCTTTGATATGCTGAATCTAAACATGTACTTAGATTTTTGATTATTTTCCAGTTTTCAAGTTGGTCCAATCTGGGGTCCATAATTAAACTGTGTTTGATTTCAACAAAAAATGAATTCTTAGGGTTTTTTGATATGCTGAATCTAAACATGTGCTTAGATTTTTTATTATTGGCTCAGTTTTCAAGTTGGTCCAAATCGTAGTCCAAAACTAAACTTTGTTTGATATCAACAAAATTTGAATCCTTGGGGTTCTTTGATATACTGAATCTAAACCTGTATTTAGATTTTTGATTATAGGCCCAGTTTTCAAGTTGGTCCAAATTGCGGTCCAAAATTAAACTTTGTTTGATTTTAACAAAAATTGTATATATCGGGTTCTTTGATATATGCTTAATCTAACCATGTATTTAGAGTCTTTATGTTTGGGTCCGGTTATCAGATTGGTCCACATTGAGGTCTAAAGGGTCCAAAATTAAACTTTATTTGATTTCATCAAAAATTGAATTCTTGGGATTCTTTGATATGCTGAATCTAACCATTAGTTGAATTAATTGAACTTATTCTTTGTTTAACCTTTTTCTTCCTTTTGTGTTTTTCCAAAGCCAGGGTGACGAAATGGACAAAAACTATAGGTATAAGAAACCGTGCAAATTAATCATTGTAAAACCCTGATTTGATTTGTTATGAAAATCTGATTACATACTGTGATCCACTTAAAATTTCTGTTCAATCGGCTATTTGGGTCTTACGACATATTATACATGAATATAACGTTTTGTTTTAGAACAACTCTTAAATGTAATTTTGTACTTGGATAATTGGATATATGAGTTGTAAATGGTGATGTAGATATTGATATCAACCTCAATTGAATGAACAAACCTTTTAATGTCAGCGTGTAAAAAAAGATAACATACAAAGAGTCGATAAATCCATAAATTTATGAAAAAACGAAAATAATGAGGTCTATTAAGGTATTACTGACAGACATATAATACCTCACTGTCGAAACACGGCATAAAAAACTATGATCGAACAAGATGAATTCATTGAAAACCCTCCGCATTCGATGGTGTCAAACACGAGAACTGGTAAATAAAGGCAACAGTAGTATACCGCTGTTCAAATTCATAAATCGATTGAGAAAAAAAAACATGATCAGTTACAGACTAAAACTGAGGGCAACGCATTAAATATAAGAGGAGAACTACCACACAACAGAAACACAACATTAAAATATAGCACATACAGAAACGAATTATAATAAAACAATGGCCATTTTCCTGACTTGGTACAGGACATTTTAAGAAAAAAAGCCGGTGGGTTGAACCTGGTTTTGTGGCATGCCAAACCTCTCGCTTTTATGGCAAAATATAACATTAAAATGACATCATTACATAAAAGGACTACAATACAAATAAATGGGAGAGCATATAGGACAGAGAAACACACGAATAATAGCTAACAAAAGGAACCAAGTTTTAAATTTAATACGACAGACATGCGTTTCGACCACACAAGACTAACCAGTGACGCTTAGCGGAAAAAAGTTCATTTAACAAAATGTTAAATCTTGAAATGTGTAAAAAAAACACCATGAATTATATACGCCTCTATTTAAACAAGACCAATACACAGTACTTATGATATACAGACAATAGACATAAAAGCTAGACGATAATGACTAAAATGCCTGTACCAAGTCTGGAATATGACCGTTGTTATCAATTCGTTTGATATGTTTGAGCTTTTGATTTTGCTTAGATTTGATGAGGGAATTTCTGTTATGATTTTTTCGGAGTTCGGTATTTTTGTGATTTTACTTTCGTTATCATCTTTTTCTAATATCGTTGTAAAAAAATACTTGAACATGTTTACGATGACATGGTAAATTTAGTCATTTGCAAGACATAGTATAGAAAGGTTTTCTTTAATTTTGTATGTTGATTTCTTATCTTAATACATGGACAGACCATTGTTTTTGCCATTTCCAGATTCAGTTCGCGTTTTGCTGCCGATTATAAAAATCCCCCTGTAATAACCATGAAATAGAAATTGATTATCTCTAAGTAAGGACGTGTCAATTAAATACTTGTCGTTCATTGATGATAGATATGTCCGCTGCCTCTCCATTATCCATCGTAAAAATACCATTTCATGTAACTATTTTATAGACTATTTCCGTTTTAATTAAACATCTATGTGTTATTAGTTATAAAGATGTATAATTTCATTAGAATCGTGTAATAAAATGGAAAACTTCATAAACGGGGATGGTTTTATGAACCAGACAAACATTTTGCTTCTGAGAATCTTATGTGGTATCTTCACATTTAGATAGTAAGAAAAAAAGGAATTGGGAAAAAAAACAAAAAAACGTTTACAGTGAATAGTACTTATAATTGTTGTAAATTGATTTCTCTATATTTCTTAGCTGATTCATTTTTTTGTTGTTTTTTTTTCTTCTTTTCATTTTTGATAATCTTTGGTTTGTTTAATTTTATTTTATAATAATATGACTTGCGTTCGCCTTTTTAATATATTTTGTGTTTGCTCTAAGTCGAAAGGTGTTTCTCAATGAGGTGTATCCAACATTTCATTTTGCTTATAGCAACTTAATCCTTTACTGGTTACTTAAAACTGAGCCCAGACTATTACGTACTTAATTTACTAAGTATTTTTTGTTTACTGTCCTTTTTATTGTTTGACCATATCAACTAGTAAATGTTGTCTTGTATATTAGTAGAGATTATAAAGAATCTACAATTACATCTTGTGTGAAAATCAAATACGTCAAACGAACGATTCGTAACATCAGTTTGGTTCATATTTAATTCCTTTGGAATCCTAATTGGTAACCCAGTTATAGAGCATTGAAAAAGAAATCCAAAAACGTTGTTAATTTTAGAGAAAAAATCGTGCAATAAAACCCATCTTTAAGTAAAAACCAGAGTACCGATTGAATTATAAAAACAATCATTAGATAAAACAAGACAGATACAGACATGTAAACGATAAGGAAATAATAAAAAATATCAACAAAAATTGATTTAAGATCATTCCAATAGCGTTTGGGATAACTTTATTTCACTAGAATTCAAAACCAATATGGTTTGTTTACCAATATGGTTTGTTTCATAAAAATTAACCATCGAAAAGTACACCAGGTGTCTCATCACAAAACCTGCTAGATGAACTGTCCACCATAATCATAAAAATAACCATTCATTCATTCTAATATTATATCGACTATGCTTTTGTTTGAATGAATAAGGACCTTATATATTTGTTGATTTCTCTGTGTCCTCTTTGTTTTCATTGCGTACAATTATTTTAAGATGCTGGTCAAGTACGACTCCCACAGACAAGAGATTATAAAAGATTGACGGATCCTTAATCTAATTAATTCGGTTTGATATTGTACCATTTGGAAATGACCTTACATTTATTTAAATACTGTAATTTTACAACTGGTGTTTTGTATTGCTTCATAATTTGTATTGTTGCATTATCTTTTCTTTTACAGAAAGAAGAACAAGATATAAACAAACCTTTGAAAGCTAAGCCAAGATTAAGAACTAATGGTAAATGTTTCTTGTTAATGTAATACATAATACTTTATAATAAGATTTTTTACTGTGATTTCGGAGACCACAATTTTGTTTTGCATGAAAAGAAAATAATTTAACAAAAGCTCACAAACAACTACAATTACCAATACGGTTCAATGACAACAATCTTACACTATTTGAATTGGCCTACACTTGAACAAGAGGAACTGCAAACCGCCTTATCTATATCAGAAGATACTATAACACCAATAAGCCATCGAAATTCAACAAATATCTTGTTAATAACAACCGAAAAAAAACCCAACAATTTGACTTAGTCAATGTCATGCACCCACATTGCAACATCTCTAATTATGAACAAAGTTCTATCTGAGAACAATCTGTGACACCGACTCCGACACATATACGGAATACCTCTGATCACACTTCTATCATTTAACCAAGGTCACAGTGATGATGTAGAAAATCATCAAGAGAGATCATGGGACAATAAAGTAGAAGAACGTTCAACTACGTGACAAAACATAAGAACTATAAAATATAGCATTGTCCGCAAGATACCACACAGAAAACTATTGATTAAGCATTATAACACTAACAAAATCCGATGTTAAACTCAATTATTGAAACGAAAGCAGCTCCTGTACCACAAGTGGCATACGTTGTGGTGTTCAAAACCAATAAAAATTAGAGTGCTTTCACAATCTAAGAAAAAAATGGTTTGAGGCGATGACGTGTGCATGGTCATATTAGCTACAGATATTCTATAACGGTCAACCTAATCATTGTCTGTCCTGTAAAACTATTGAATGGATGATTTC